>NC_087384.1:455000-542500 GCF_963675165.1 Halichondria panicea
CCATCAAGAGTAAGAGTACATGAGTACATCCTGGTACAATGCATTTTGACTAGAAAGCAATCAGTTTTATCAAAATTCTTTGGAAAACTACATGTATACGTACTGAAATACCAATTTAGAATAGTATTATTGATTTGTTTGTCTCACTGTTTCGAGGAGACACTCTGATCCAGCAAACATGAAGCCGACTATTGCAAAGTTCTTGGCATACGATCGTGATCGTTGGCCCATGTCTCGGAGTGTTTCCCGTGTGGTCATCTTCTCATGCGTGATGGGAGAGTCCAGTCCGGCCATAAATAAACCAAATGCCCCACCCAGAGCACCTCCTATAGAGATACATAATAACACACATCAATACAGACACCACATAAGTGATTTCCAATACAAATGAAGAAAGTTACACACAATTAAATCAGGTCCAGTGATTAGCCTGGGGAAGAAAGAAAGGAGGTAATAAAGGACAGGAGGGATGGGGAAAGAGTTATTGATATCTCGTAAATAAAATACTAAACAAACTAACACAGTTCCCACCAACTACAAAGCTCATGATGGACTTGAATGTGCATCCATCCATCACTCTCTGGATCTGTAGCTCCTGCTCAGTCTTGGGTTTGGCAGCGTACTCTAGCCACTTGTACGGCTGCAATGGACCTCTTATAAGTTGGCCCGTCCGTATGTGATCTATCATATGCGGCAGAGTGATCCTCTCGCCATTGCTGCCTGGAGGAGGAGAAGGCGCTGTTCCTCTAGTACTTGTATCTGAGTCCATCTTGAAAATGTACTCCACGTGGTTTCAGCTTTAACCCCATGGTTGTCGAATATTATTTTCGTGACGTCACAATATTTGGAAAAGAAGCTGAGGGAAGATGGGTCTTACAAGAACAGCGTATAACTTGATCTTCAGGCGAAGCTCATCGTTCATGTTAACAATGGTGGTCGGTGCTGTGGTATTTGAGAGGTGGTATGACTTTGGAGCAGATGCAATTTGGGAGAACATGAACAAAGGGGTAAGACCATAGTTTTTTTATATGCAATGCCATGTTATCATTTCTGTTGGTCTTTGTACACTACTATCACTGTACACTACTATAACTGTGTTTATTTTCTCCTACAGAAACTGTGGAAGGACATCCGCCATAAGTACGAGGTTGAAGATGCCAATGACGAGTAGAACAGAACACAAGTATATCATTATACGCATCGATCTAGGCTCAAGTCTTTAATTCTTTAATTATTATAAATGCTAGCTCAACGAACAGAACACTTATTTATGTTGAACCTGATATTGTGTGCAATGGGAATGTCAATAGCTAGTAACCCTTCTGTCGTTGAATTGAATTTCTTGATTGTGATGCAATGTCAAACAAATGTCAGATTTAAATATGAACTCTAGTTAATTTAATATAGCTACGCTTCTTCGCTATGCTGGACCTTGAGGTGATACCAGAGAGGGCCCTTGTGGGAGATCAATGGGAGTTTGTCCTAGGTGAGGGCATGTGAAAGTAGTGTACCTTGATCTCATTTTGTACACACACGTACAAAATGTGGCTTGAAGAATGTATTTATTATTATAAGTATGTGTATACTGGACACACAGGCATGCCACTCGCTCAGGCTATAGAGATCCTCAAGAAGCAATGTCTCACAGTCAAAAGAGTGCATCTTAATTACAACAATCAGGTAGGACACGAGATTTTATACCGTTAATTAGTTGACATAAGTGCACTCTGCTGAGCCTCAGATTCCCCTGGACGTGGATATCGTATTGGACCTGACCAACGATGGGGTTAAACTCATATTTGACCCCAAAGCACAGAGACTAAAGGTACGGCATGTGCATATATTATACATATATTGTATGTACACTGTACGTATAAATTGCTCAGATAATTGAAATTTATGATGTGAAGAAAGTCAAGCTAAAGTACTGGTAAGTGTGGTCAGCTATAACCATGCATGTAATGCTTTACCAGTTCACTGTGTGTACATACATTCATCTTATTTACTGTCCTCCGACAATGATTTCCATAGCAACAAAGTCTTCAACTCTCCTCAAGTGAGTCCAACGGTTGAGAAGATTCACGACTCATTTGGGCCCACCCTACCAGGACGTAAGTCTACCTAGCTCCCTACATCATGTTAGCAAATCTTCATTGCCTATAATTATATGTAAGACACTAGCTACTAAAAATAATGAAAGCACCGCGGATGCTGAAACATAAAGCTATTGCTAATAATTATGATATGATGGCTATTAGCTACTGTTACAACATAGGTATTTTTGGTATTCGAACCTTACTTTGCATCAAATATTGAAAACGTATGAGATAATGCTTGTGTAAGTAGAGTGATGTTTCTCTTGCTGTAGAGGTAGACACCAAGGAGCAGCTCTATCTACTGCTGTTTCGTGGGATACTGTTTGCATTCCCAGTGTGGAGTGGCAGTGAGCTAGTACCAGGGCTGTCGACGCAGAGTCCTGATCTCTCAGAGCTGAGTACTCAAAGATCCTTCATTCTCTCACGAGTTTGCATCTTCAGTGGAAATGACTCCAAGGAAGCAAGGTGTGCGGTAGAGCTGTTTGTATGTACTGTTTTAAATTTGCAACGTATATCCGCCTTACCCTATTTGTTGGCGTATTTCTTTGATTTAGATTGCTTGAGATTATTTTGCGACATTGTACCACTTAGGGCTCCTAGGCTGCCACTGGAGTGTTTCCATGGCAACTGCTACTGTGACAGTGTGGCGTTGTTGAGAGTGGGAGGAGCTGTGACTGGGCTCAGTCTCAAACTCATTGCTGATGGTAGGTCAACCACACACTCTTGAGTTATGGCTATGGTGATACATAGTAGGATATCTTTGATAGCCTGAGCCAGAACACTTGGTTTGATTCTAATGACTATATAACTAATAACTTAGTAACCTTCATATTTACTGGTGTCATACAGATTTTGTACGTAATGGTACTTACATGCATCTCAGTTTATGTTTCATTTTTGACTCTGATATTGATATTTTGCAGACTCTCATCACTCCAAGCTTGGAGATAGCAGACCCAGAGTGTTGGAGAGAACAGTTCAGTTTGGGGACACACCACAGGTAGTGTTGGTTCAGTGCTACGTATTTACAGCTTCAATAATTGTATGTGTATACATGTATGATTGTTACAACCAGTACGTTTGTAACATAAACATTTTTCTTTCATTGATGTGACGATTGTTTGTTCTGTGTTGCAGGATATAGCGAGTGCTCTTGGTGCGCCCAGTCAGCATTTCTACAAGGCAGAAGACAAGGTACTTTACCCCCCACACCCACACACACAGCGTTCACACACACACCCACACACACCTCACACCCACGCACGCCCTGACAGATGAGAATCCACTCTCCCTCTCCCCACAAGCTACCGATGGCTAGCTCTTCAGACTACTTCTTTAACTACTTCACTCTTGGACTGGTGAGTGTGCAGGGGAAACCTGTCTATATACACAAAAGGGTCTTCTTGCTAGATTGTGATCACGATGATCACATGACTTGTGTTCTCCCTTCGTCTCACAGGATGTACTGTTTGATGCTGTCAGTAACAGAGCCAAGAAGTTTGTGATGCACTCGAATGTGCCAGGACACTATAACTTCAACATGTGAGTACCTATACATTACCTATAATGAATGCTTGTGCAAGTAACATCGTGTGTGGGCCTATTCTGATAGCTAACTCGGAATGCTCATATCTTGAGTTAGGATTGTACATATTCACAATTACCTGCATTTTGTAGCCCTTTGAACTACCTAATAGTAAAGTCTGTCATATTATTGTGTGTCTGTAGGTACTATCGTTGCGATTATGTGCTCACGTTTCCAATTGGTGAAGACATCTCTGGAGGTACGTTAGTGCACCAGAAGAGAGCACAGTTCAAATATATAATGAGCTGATATTATGCCTAAACCTAGTACAGAGCGTAATGAAACCACTTTACATGTATAATTATGATTGTACTTGTACACTGATAGTCTATACTCATCGTTACTCATCAGTCATACCAGCTATTATTTATATGCCGCTAATTATCCAATACCCCCCTCCTCCCTCCCTCCCTCCCTCCCCCCCTCCGTCCCCCCTCCCTCCCTCCCCTCCCAGACTCTCAGCCCAGTCAGCTGACAGTCACACCCTCTACCAAGTGGAGTGAAGTGCAGGACTACCTCACCACTCCCACTGACAAACCGGTGGTCCTCAATAGATCCTCATCCACCAACTCTGTGAATCCCTTCGGCAGTACCTACTGCTACGGATTCCAAAACTTTATCTTTGAGGTATAGTACCACCTCCAAAACTCACATACAGTAAATATGTGCTTGAAATTCCAATATTAATTACATAACACTTTTATACAGTATAAGCTATAGATCGATATACTGTAGCTTCTAGAAAAACTGTCTAACAATATTGTATGAACCTTGATTACAAGTAATTGTGTCTCCCTACACAATGAAATTCATTTGCTTATATAGTTACAGATCTGTTCTCTCTTTGTACAGGTGATGAGGAACCAACACATTCCCTCCGTCACTGTCTACAGCCCCCCACCATAACCCCCCCCCCCACCAAGATACCTCCCTAGCAACTGACTGTGCCAGTGTAGAGTTAGAGGCATTTCAAAAGTTATAAACTAGCTATTTATATTATAGATTAACACAATTCAAAATGTATTGTATCGTGTTCACCATAGCATAGGCCATCCATCATCATGTGTGTGCATTTGTACATAACATAAATTCATATTCAATATTAATTAATACACAAGTTCTACAAACTGTCAAGACATGACCACATACGATTGTACATAAATTAAGGAACACAATACTGAGCTATCGATACAGAAAGTCTGCCTGAATGTTTGCGGCTAGTTCTTTCTCCCACTTGTCTCCATTGTCCAACAGCTTCTCCTTATTGTAGAGCAGCTCCTGATGGGTCTCAGTGGAGAACTCAAAGTTGGGGCCCTGCAGAAAGCATCAATTACATCATAGGCATCTTTTGTAACATACGTACACTGTTACAATACCTATACGTACATGCATAGTAAAGCGAAGGCAGGTGTCCCTGTTCATGCAAAATGAGTAAAGCCTTCTATCTTAAATAAAGCAGACAGCAATATAATTATACATACTATTATACATACATCTACACAATCTTGTATACCTCCACAATAGCGTCTACAGGACACGCCTCCTGACAAAACCCGCAGTAGATACACTTGGTCATATCGATATCGTATCTTGTTGTTCTCCGACTCCCATCTGCTCTTGTTTCAGCCTCAATAGTGATGGCCTGTGCTGGACACACTGCCTCACACAGCTTGCAAGCAATACAGCGCTCCTCTCCGTTCGGGTATCGCCTCAGGGCATGCTCACCACGGAAACGAGGACTAAGAGGTCCCTTCTCAAACGGGTAGTTGAGAGTGACTGGCTCACGGAAGAATGCACTGAGTGTGATGGCCAGACCTGTGTGTGTGTGGTGTGTGCATGTGCGAGGGGTGTGGGGGGAGGGGTTTACCTCGGAAGAGTTCGGTAAAGAAAAGAGTTGTTGCATTTCTGTCCATCACTGACTTAGCGTCCATGTCAATGTTATCATTTGTCACATACTCTGCAAGTGTGGATACCGAGTTATAGTATGTCAAGGATATCTCCTGGCTACACATGTTACTTACTATACTCGTGGGCCCATCTTGCTTGGACAGCAGGCAGCAGAGCCTTCTGGATATGGTGGGCTACAAATAGAAAATCAAAACAATAATTATTATGAAACTGTTTTGTACCGTAACCACTAGATCTACGTGCTAGAACATACCTTGAGAGGCTGAAATGAGTGCTCTGAGGGCCATTATATTACAAAGATGTACGGATAGCTAAGTTGGGTTCTACGGTATAGTTAAATGTTGAGAAAGAGCCGCAGAGCTGAGGCTGTTTTCGAGGCTATTAAAATCTGAACTTTGTGTGATCTTTTCAAAAGGTCAAAGTTCAAAGAAATTTTTTGTCCCTGCTTTATATTTTCAAGATGTCAAAGGGTTAATAAAACCACGTGGCTGGAGTGAGACAACAGCTAGAAGCTACCCAGCTAGTTAACTATAAATACAATGTCTTCGGAAGATCAAGCAGCTGAAGGGACCTCTGTGTCTGCTGAAGCATCCAAGCCTTTTGTTTTCAGTTCCAAACTTTCACTGGAAGATGTGTAAGAAAAGAATTCATCCGAGTACAATATTTTCATCATTAATTTTTTTTTATAATTTTCAGGCGATCCATCCAAGCAAAGTTTGCTGCTGAGAGGAACTGGGAGCAATACCACACTCCGAGGAACTTGCTTCTAGCTATGGTGAGTGCACAAAGGGTTAATCCCTGAATACTTGAACTCTTCCTATGATATTATTATGTACTAGTGATGCGTGTATACATCTGTCTTGCATACAGGTGGGGGAAGTTGGAGAGCTCTCGGAGCTATTGTAAGTTTGTCCTCGCTCCTTTGTACCAACTGTATGTGTTAGCTGCAGGTTCGCTATTTTGGTACTATACTGCACTGAATAATACCTTAACGCAGGAGTGCTTGACGTTATCTTACATTACCTCTACTGCCATACATACACCAATTGATTATGATCCCATTTTAATTGTTTTTGCAGTCAGTGGAGAGGAGAAGTGGGAGAAGGACTACCAAGTAAGAATAATATTATGAAACAAAGAATAGCAATGTTTCTTGTTTGATTTATAAATGTTACTGCTTGCTGCGTTGTGCTACATTGAACTACACTATTAATGCATTGTACAGACTTATTCACAGTGTCCCCCCCCCCCTCCCCCCCGTGTACAGAATGGCTAGATAGTGACAAGGAGCATTTGGGACAAGAGCTGAGTGATGTTCTCATCTACCTGATCAGACTGGCCGAACGTTGCCATATTGATCTACCCTCAGCTGTCTTGAAGAAATTTGAACTAAATGCACAGAAATATCCTGTTGACAAAGCATATGGAAGAAGTCTTAAGTACTCAGAATATCGAACAGACTCAAAGCAAACAAGTAAAGAAGACTGATCGAAGTGTTATCCAAGTCACATGACTTAGCATGAACAAACTTATTCTCTTTTCATGATAGTACCATTTTATTTCAAATACAAGGCCTCATGCATAAAATTATAATAATAATTATAACGTGAAATTTGTTCAACTTCCTCTACATGATTACATCAAATTAAAGTGCATGACAGCGTTCAATTGAAAAAAAAATCAGTCTGCATTGAATAAAAGATTAGGGATTCATTTGATCGTCCATACGCTTAATACAGCTCCAGGAAATACATACAAACAGGCCAGTGGAGGCATACAGCAAATACTGAAAAGTACTGAAGATGGCACTAGTCACGTACACATACGAATCACAACAGTTTGGTGCAGGCGACGAGGACGCAGAGCAACTATCAGGTTTGGGCTCAACAAAAGTGGTGTATGTTCCAAGAATGAGAACAATGAAATTGATAACCGCCACAATGTAGAATATAGTCTCTATGGCACATATGCACTCGCCACACGAACTCGTCTCTTTCGTGGAGAAGTAATTCCTGTTTCTGATACAGGTCATGATCGAGGGGGCTCCCCTCAATATCACCGTGACAGCCAGCATGACACCACCACCAATCAGGTAGATGATAATGGTGTTGGTACGAAAGGGACAGTTTCTGATACCGACAGCACCTACAAGGAGAGAGAGACTGTGTTATAGAGTGTATAGAAGACCAGCAAAAAATTACAGCCAGTTATTTTTCCTATATGTACATGCATGACTGGTTGTTGTCAATATGCTATATGCTATAAATAATATTCATGCACTCCTGATAATAATATTATATATACAGACTATTGGAAGTAGCGCTAGGAATGATGTTGAGAGTATAGTGATTGAGGTAGCTCTGTGGAATGTGATGTCTTTAATGGGGCACTTCAACCACAAACATAACATACAGTCTACACCCACATAGCTACTGTATAACCACAGTATACACCCACATAGCTCTAACCCAAACATGACTTACCCACAGTGATCATGGCTATAGGCAGTGCAATGTACACCAGTGCCAGTATCACTCCAATGCCTGGACAGAGGAAGAGGGTACAATATTCAATCGAGAGTGTATGCATACAATACAAAAGTGTGTTTATGAACAGTCAGCGAATGTTTTCAACACTGTATGGAAGTTAGTATATAGTCAGACACATTGATGAGACAGTCTAGGCCTCTATTTCCCTCAGTACTGTTAAGGTCCAAAATCAACTGCTAAACACACACAACCAGCAATCAAACACTCATAATAATGATATAACAATGTTAATTGAAAATCTCCAGGGAATGACAATGTAATAATCGAAACTTCTCAACAATTAAACGTGGGAGATTCTGTAACAGCACTCTAATACCCAGAGATGGATGCATGTGTCAGCAACCACAGGCTTTCTTTATCAAGTAGTGATCCAAGAATGACCTCCAAGAATTCAGCTAAGTTATGGCCTCTCAACAGACACCATGCACACACTGATACATGTACTTACACCACAGCCATCCACTGATGCATTGAAGTAATCTCTTCTTCTCAATGATTAACTGGGCCGACCTCACAGCACTGCGACCAAACTGAGCCTCCACATCTAACTCTGGGTCCTGCTGCTCACTCTTGGGCTCAATGTACTTGCGCAGGTGATGGGCTATACTGTAGCTGATGTAACGCTCAACAAGCTCCTCTCTTCGAGAAGGTTCGGTTTGTGTGGGGGCAGATCTGCGTCTCTGACCTATAGGGTGATATATTATATATTGAAATATGTTTTACTAGCAGTCAAAAGTAGACTCGTTTTATAAATTAACTTGTTTTGTATCTTACAAGTATCATCATAGGTATCACGTATCATTCTGTACACTTAAAACTTATGTACACCTCTAGTACTCATGTAGGGTGATAGCTTACAGAGAGTATCATTAGCTAACTACTTTTTATTTACTAGCTATTTACCAGCTGGGGTTGTGGTGGGGGTGTGTGTTTCATTGTAGTGTGATGGTAGTGGTTGGTTTCCCTCCGCTGCTGCAACGTGGGCTAGAGGTGGGGCGGTCGGCTTTAGAGAGCCCTCTGGGGCCGAAGGTACCACATCATCATACGAGGGGGGAGCACCGAACTCTGAGTGGGGAGTGGAATACTATGCTTCATCTACACATCGTAGTTAGATAGCATGACTTTATATCTATTACATAAGTACACATCAAGAGACTTCACCTGCCATTGTATTAGCTCTTGAATAAGTCAATCCAGGTGTACTAGTAAAGGGTAGTGATCCACGTCACATACACATGCACAATGAATGACTTCTCTCTGATCTTCTATCAATGAAAAATTCCCCCAACCGCATCAACTTGTCAGTTACACAATTAACGATCTTTACCTATTTATCACAACAATAACACAATTTATGCACCAACCTTGTTTTTCATACTTCTAATACAGCACAGAACTAAACACAAGTACAAACTAGTCAACACATACAAAATGTACTGAGAAATGGTAAAAGTGGCACTAGAAACATACACAAATGCATCACAACAGTTAGGAGCTAGTAATGGAAAATCAGAACATGTAGGCGGCGGTTTACCCTCCGTGAAAATGGTGTACGTTCCAAGAAAAAGTACGATGAGATTGACAAATAGAAACAGATAAAAGAGAGCTTCAATGGAACATATTCCCTTTGCAGAGCGAGTGGAGTCTCGAGACATGCACCAGTTTCTAGCTCGCATACAACTGAGTAGTGAAGGGGCTATACGCAGGAGGACCATTAGGCCCAAGAGTATCCCTCCACCTATCAGATACACGATGATGGTGTCACCTCTGAATGGGCACTCTCCAATACCAATCACTCCTGAGAAGAATGAATTATAATCAACACTGGGTTACGTGCTAAGTTATGATAAGTAATACACTAAAGACTTCAATGCTATGATCTAAACTCACCGAAAACGACCATTAGGACTGGTAGAGCAATATACACAGGAATGAGCATAACTCCAAAACCTGCACAGTACAAAAAATCAATTAATGACGTACCGGTATTGTATGACAAATATATTACATGTACGTTTGGCAAGTACATCGTGTGATTCTTCACTTACACCAAAGCCAGCCATTAATGCATTGCATCCTCTTCTTCTTAGCAATGGCCATCTGAGCAGTCCGTACTGCATTTCGACCAAACTGTGCCTCCACATCGAGCTCAGGGTCTTGCTCCTCGTGTTTGGGTATGATGTACTTTCTTAGGTTGTTGGCCACACTGTACGACACATAACTATTGACAAACTTATCAATAGTGGTCTTCTGAGCTCTGCGTCCCAATGGTGTCTGCTCATGTCTCTCTTCTGTAGGGGTGTTAAAATCCCTGCTTTTAGAGTATCGCTCATTTAGAGAAAACTCTTCGTATCAAGTTCTTACCAGTTACTGTAGGACTGCCTCCTCCATCAAGCTGCTCGTAAGGTGTTCCAAAGTCTCGTGGTGGGGCACTAGGTTGGTAGGTGTCTATACTGGCCACAAAGCCTGGCAGCTCCTCATCGTAGGGTGGGGGGGCTATGTGCTCTGTGGGTGGTACCGGGTGAAGGAACAGAACAATGATTTAGACATAATATCCTATGCATTCTCTAGACTCTATAGCAAAGTTGTAGATACTTACCAGCCATCCTATAGTATTAAAGGCCTAGGCACTAGATTTAGAGATCACAGCATGCAGAGGAATGTTGACAAAGTTGGATGGGCAACGCCTCTATTTACAAAACTGCTAATTCAGCACAATAGTAGTGTGACGTTATCACACGACATTTTACAATTCCGTATTGAATCTATACAACAAAGGCCAAATAATGTATTGGCCGCCCTCAATTAACAACATTTTGTACATCATCTGTCATAGTATTATATATGTACCCGACATTACACCTATTTTACCAATTCTCATGTAACAATGCTGAATGCACAAATGGCAGCTATACAATCATCCGCATCTGCTCTTGGCTACTTGCCATTATGAGCAGATACATCAAGACTAGCATACAAAAATGAATTACAGCAAAAAAATAACAATTGAGCTCATGTCTAAGAGAGAGTTTATTAGAGTTCCTCACGATCATCAAAAGATTCGTTGTTCTCCTCAGCTTCAGCCTCTTCAGGAAGTTTTTTAACAATACCATGAGAGGCTAGTAAAGCCATTATCTCATCCTCAGACATCTTCATAACAGACACACGCTACACAGGGAGGGAGGCACGTGCACATGAAAGACACTACACACACATCATTTCATTACATGCATTCTGAAATGCAAACTGTCTTTAAAGGTGACATATTTTCACAGGTACAGGGTTTTGCAGAATCTTTGAAATAGAGGGTGTAGAGCGTTCCTTATATGAATATCTAATCTTTACACATTGTGGTGTCATAAACACATTGTGGTGAAATGCCAAGTCTGATTGGGAAGCAAAATTCAAAAACAAAATGGCTTTTTCTTGTGAAAAAAGCTGACCAAGGCATTATTTGGGATATAAGATGGAGAATAGTGCATCAGACAGAGCTGCTTGGACTGTCTTATCAAAGTGTTGCTGAGAATCTTCAAGTTGATCCATCAACTGTTTGTAGAATAGTGCATTGTTGACATGCTGACTAAGATCTCCAACTTTATGGTTGACCACAGATAACCTTATAAGGAACGCTCAACGCAAAACGCTTTTTTGTGGATATTGCAAAGATTCTGCAAAACCCTGTAGATTTGTCTGCAAATTTACTCATTTTGTTGGTATTAAATTCCGGTCAAGATGTGAAGTTAATAGCGTTTCTAATTACTTATGGTTTTAATGAGATTCATTGCATTTTCCAATTATCTGCGAGTATATAGAAATAGCAGAAATTAATACCCGCGAAAATATGTCACCTTAAGATATGCGAACTAGACAAAATAGTTGGGAGACATTGAAGTCACTTCTGCGAAAAATCTTCAACATTAATTTTGTATACTGCAAATTATTCGGCCACATGCAAACCAGAGAGTAATATCACATAAGGTAGAAACATACCTCCACCTCCTCATTTTCTGCATCCAGTAGTATCATGACTGGATCAGCCCCCCCTACGTACTTGAGCTCCACATCCGGGCTGAAAGGAAGTCAAGGAAACACACTATAAGTCTATATAGACACGTTTAGCTAAGATTCTTTATTATAAAGGATACTAGTCTGGAAGGATCTCATTAATGAATCGCTTCACTTTAGGAAGCGAGTTCAGTCGTCATCCACTGCAGCTCTGTAATAAAAAGGATAGAATGATAAACAACTACTAGCTGCCACGGTTGTGGATTGCATACTGACTAGCCGTGTATATAGAACGTGCCTCTAGCCTGGCCCGGGTTATCACACCAGCGCCCACGGATAGAGTTACACAGAGAGCCAGAAACAGTACAGCAGTCTTCATGATTGTTCACCTCACAATAGTCACTCACATGTGAGACAATGAAACCACACCCACCATAAATCTACAGTCTAGTGATGCAAATCAACATCAGAAATCAAAATGGTAGCATCAATAGTTGTTTGAAAGAAATTCAGTGCAATGTAGCTAATTAAGAGTTTACAGTCATGCATAGATAGAGTTATCTCCTGTTCCTGTCATCTCTATCCCTTCTCTCACGACGCTCCCTCACAGGACTCTCATCACGTCTCGGCTCACTTCTCTGCTTTCTTTGCGATCGAGATCTCTCTTCACTACCATCTCTTCTATTTCGTTGCCTCCCAGAGCTATCACCTCTTTTCTTTCTTTGCTGCCTCTCATCACTTTCACTGCGATTTCTTGGCTGCCTCTCAGCACTTCCACTCCGCTTTCTTTGTTGCCTCTCAGCACTTCCACTTTGCTTTCTTTGTTGCCTCTCAGCACTTCCACTTCGCTTTCTTTGTTGCCTCTCAGCACTTCCACTTCGCTTTCTTTGTTGCCTGTCATCACTTCCACTTCGCTTTTTTTGTTGCCTGTCAGCACTTCCACTTCGCTTTCTTTGTTGCCTCTCTGAAACTCGTTTCTTCTTTTGCTTCCTCTCAACCACCTCCTCAGAGCTGGAGGAGTCACGTCTGGAGCGATGCTTATGGCCACTTTTTCGACCACGATGCTTGTGCTTGTGCCTGTGCTTGTGCTTATGCTTGGATCGTCTCTTGACCTCTTCTTCAGATGAGCTTGTTTCTTCACTGGATACTTCTTCACTGGAGTCTTCCTCATCCTCACTGCTGTCTGTGTCTGACGAGCTCACATCTTGCTTCTGCTCCATGATCATCTTCTGGGCAGCTTTGAGATGTTCTCGAAGTTCGTCACTAAGGGGGAGTGCGTGTGTGTGTGTGTGTGTGTGTGTGTGTGTGTGTGTGTGTGTGTGTGTGCATAGATCGAATAGTAATACTAGCAGGTTATAAATCTAGGGTATTTTTTAGTACATGTAGCTTGAGCTATTTGGACAGGATCTCATGTACTTGTACATACGTGCAGAATCTCTGTATACAAAGGTTGCACTGACATAATGCACATGTAAGAGTTGTCTTGACTCACGTTAGTCCTCCCAGTCCGATGGAGGTAAAGAAATTGATTGCGAATCGAGTATTCTTAGGGTTGTCACGAGGAAGGAGGCCCTCAAACGCTACAGCCAACAGTCTGTGTGTGTGTGGGTGGGTGTGTGTGTGTGCACAGTAGGTCACCGTTATTATAGTACGACACAGCACTCTTTAACATAATTATACACTGCTAACTTTTCCACAAAAACACACTAGCTGTACACATCCAGAGTGCTGAAAAGCTACATGTACAAAAGTGGTATTGACTTACGGATCTGTGAGCCTCTTATTGAGTCTCTCCATTCCCATGTCTGCTGCCAACTCTTGAAACATTATCTTGACAAAGATTCGACTGGAGGAGGTGGTCTCATCCTCGTTGAGATGGACACACGAGAGGGCAGTCCAGGGGAGGGCGTCCGAATAGAAGAGGTCAGAAAAGAGTTTGGCAGTGTTTCGAAGTTTGTTTGTCTCCAGTCGGTGCACTGTAGCATACTGTGTGTGTGTGTGTGTGTGGGGGGGGGGGGGGGTTAACAACTGTGGGCTATAAGATTTAAGAATTGAAATACATGTAGCCACGACTTAGAAACGTCTGTGCACATCACTGACGTATGTACAGTACCTGTTGCTGGAATGCTTCATTAAAGACCTCCACCCACCCCTGCCCCAGTAGACACAGTCTCCGGCCAATGTGTCCATAGAAGGGCAAGTAAGACCTCTCCTGACTGCAACACTCAAGCACCATGTGGGCTATCTCACCCTGCAAGAGTTAAAAAGGAGATAGTCTTATCTACTCTTGACACTGTACATGCAGTACTACTGACCTCTGACCCCTCTTTGAGGTTCTTAACAAGCTTGTGCACGCATTCTTCGTGGCCGGCACTAGACATTATCGTTAGATATATGTTTCTACGTATTATGAGAAGCTTGGCCTCAGTCATGTCTTCTATTTCCATCTTTGTTTCCTCCTCTTCCTCTTCCTCCTCTTCACTTGATTCGTCACCCGATGATCCTGATCCACTGTCGTCAGAGCCTGATCCGCCACCACCCAGAATCTCTACACAGAAGGAACGTTATACTCTTAGTGAAATTGTACTAACTGTCAGAGTTCTTACGTACCTCCTTTGATGACTTTGTATTTCTCTTCGTTTATGATAAATTCAGGGTCAGGGTGGAACACATCTGCATGGAAGAAAAGTTACACGCAATAAATCCTCAGCACTAATTAACAAAGTATAACAAAATACGAAGGAAGTGTACTGACTCAGTTCAACGAGTCCATCAAATTCGTCAGTGAGTGAGAGGAGGTGAGTGATTTGGTCGTCCTCTTCCACCAGATCCAGACCCTCTATCACTGCCGGGTGGTCCTGCACACATGTAGGGGGAGGGGTACAATGTATCATTAATGGTTTGGGGACTCTTTCAACTGCCCATAACTTGAATTCCGTGTATTAATTTCAATGATTTAACAATTTTCTGAAAGCTTAGAAAGAGACCTTTAAAATGGTATCATCAAAGTTTATATTTGAGCGATAAAATTATTTG
The DNA here is from genome assembly GCF_963675165.1 of Halichondria panicea. NCBI lineage: Eukaryota > Metazoa > Porifera > Demospongiae > Suberitida > Halichondriidae > Halichondria > Halichondria panicea. The sequence continues at coordinate 470,180 of NC_087384.1, forward strand.
CCAATTTGGCCACACCATGGATAATAAATAGCCCATGGTCCAAGGCCGAAAAATGACAAATTAGGGCCCTTACAAAAATTTGGATTGAAACACATCATTTGAAAGGTCTCTTTCTAAGCTTTCAGAAAATCATAACATTTTTGTAATTGGATCAATGATACTCAAGTTATGGCTGTTGAAAGATGTTCAACTGCAACTTTTTAGCATGTATATCTACATGATACTGTACACAATCTTGAGTTTTGTACGTATTTATGCAGCCTCTAGGCTGAATCCTACAAGGTATTAATACTTGCAATTCATGCAAGCAGTGCTTTTGCAATTTACATGTACACAATACAAGCAGATGTTGTACCTTGAACTTGTCCTTCCTTATAGCAAACAACACCTCAATCATGTATTGTATACGGGATGAGATCTTTCCCGAGTGCAGCACAGCTCGGAGCGTCTCAAACATGGCGTGGGCACCTCGAGGACTTACGTCTGTGAGTTTCAGACCACACTCCTGTACACACACACAGACAGGGAAGTGACAGGAGTGTACTGTGACTGATATACAGTACAACACATGAAACTTACAGTACTTGCAAGCCAATACACATGCAAGTACATAGTGAACCGTTTGAGTACAAAACAATCCCATTAACAACGGCCAAAACCTTATTCCCACCAAAGGTGTCCGACAAACTTTCATCAATTTACTTCACTGTACCATCCCTCACACATACCTTGATGAACCCGACGGCGACCTCTACACTGTCGTCAGTGGGCTCCTCCATGAGTAGAGTGAGCATCTCTAGAGCTGCTATCTCGTGCAGAACCTGCTGGTTGACCAGGTGGGCCAGGAACTTGACAGCTGTCATGCAAATGTTCTGTACGGAGCAAAATGACTGAATCAAACAATACGTACGTAATACTGTACACGTCAATCTAACAGTACAGAATTTAATTTACTTGGCTATGCAAAATTCTAACAAAGCGCAGTATAAACGTTAAGTGCACTGAATTATGGCTAATAGAGTAGATAGACTCTGCATGTACATGTACATGTATAAGCATCATACGGCACACTTGATCACTAGCTGTTTTTAACAAAAGAGGAGTAATAAGTATACTTCATACAATTTACTTCTTGTGTATAACTGTACCTTGTCATTTCTCTTGAAGCCTCTTCTGAACTGAAGGATGAGCCTCTTACAGATGAGCTCGCCAGTCTGAGGGAACTTGGTGTTGATGACCGACACGAGGGCCGAGTACACATGTGAGAACATGGGGGAGGCAGTCTGGGCCTGGATGATGGACCGGGACAATAGACCACGCCCTCTCACCACATTCTCCTCAAATAGCTCGGGTACTATTTTGTTGATGTTGGAGACATTCACCTGCATTGAGAGAATAACTAACTTCATCTACGAGTTGGAACAACAATTATTTTGAATAAGTGGATTTAGTGATTGGCCACCTGTGTACACTGTAACGAGGTGTACACACACGACATGTAATATCATACAGCACTTAACAACTCTAGGTACTAAATCTATTTCATGTACCAAGCTAGCCTCCTTCACAAGGCCTCAACTAGCCTCGATCCCAGGCCGCTCTTCCTCGAAGAGCGGCCTGGGATCGAGGCTAGTACCAAGCAAGATTCTTCCTTAGTCTATATAAGGCTGCACTACTGTACATCATTGTCATGTACCTTGTTGATCAGTCCATTGATGGATTTTTTGAGGGCTTCCCACGATATCCTCTGGTACGCAACACTGCTTTTGTCGCTGATGTTCTTCTGCATCATTCGTAGCTTTGCAGGAGGTATATACGCACCACCTGTCCGTGTCATGAGGGGATCTGGCTCCTCCCTCTTGCGCTTTGGACTCGGCTCTTCTGATTCACTCGATTCTGGAGGACTGGGAGATCGTGGGGGCGTGTGCCGACGATGGCGACGTGAGGGTGGTGATGGTGTGTACCTCCGTCGTCGCTTGTGGAGGTGTGGGGAGTGTGTGTGTGAAGAGTGGGCGTCATCATCTGAGTGTGAGGGTTTCCGTTGACTGGAGACAACCTGCACATTAGGGAAATGAACGTAAAAAAATTTTTTTCTTTCATGTAGAACAAAGTACAACAAAGTAATAATAATGGTTTGAGTTGATAATGATTTGAAGAGTTAGAAATACAAAGAAAATACACTATCAGACTACAACACACACACAGGGTCAGACGTGTACATTATACCTGCGTGACAGTACTCTTCATTTTAGGTCGATGTCTTCCATCATCATTGGAGTCTATGTCACTACACTCGCCACTGGAGAGAGAACCTAATCTACCATGGGCTGCCTGGAGGATTTCAGAGTGTACGTATATGGAAGCACAAGCTAACACACACACACAGTGCAGTATAATCCTCACCATAATATAATAGAAGAGCAGAGCAGGCTGGCCACAGCGATGGTAGTCTTCTTCTTATTAATGCACACCCCACGTTGATCTGCACAAACCGTAGCCTCGATTCAAGGCCGATTAAATCGGCCTGGAATCGAGGCTACACAAACCGCGATTAATAATCGTCGCCGCCTTCGAGTACAAACACTACTACAACCATGTCAAAATATTGAATGTAGATAATAATAATTTTTGTTCAATAAAGCACAAGTAAATTCCACATAGATATATATACACAGTACATGTATGTTAACAAGCACATGACACATACACACTGGGTCTCTGCTGAAACAGTCAGCCAAAAAATGAATAAAACTGTACAAAAGAGAATAAAATTTAAATAATAATACAGATTCAGAATATGTACAACTATGAGTCTGAAGGTGCGGTGTCCGATGCAAGAGACAGACTTCTTCTGTGGAGGCGAAGTCTTCGAGCACTCATCTCCATCTGTCTAACCCTCTCTTCTGTGAAGTGGATACTGGACTGCGAAAGGTGAAACTTGCGGAGATCCTCATTGTGGATAGCATACTTGAGGATCTGAAGGTGGTTTGACAATAATTGTCGAGATGTATGATCATAATGGTAAGCGATTATTCAGCTGGCTACAGCTGTGCCTTGTGTTGACAAAGTGACAACAGTATCATCGGATATACATGTAATCATTATAATTAGCTATACAATGTAGAGTGAACAAGTGGTGTATGTACATACAGTGTACAGAGCACTAGAAACACACTACTCAATCCACAAAAAGAGATACATGACATCTACCTCTAAAAGAATCTCCCAGACACACAAAGCGACCAATGGCTACACGTATATATAACTATACGTACGAGCTCACCTCGGGCACTAGTGCGTTCTCGTGTGTATACTCGATTGGCAGGTCACGCAGTTTACGAGTGAGCTCAAAGAATCCAACGATATCTTTCTGTAGCTTGGGGGAACCAAAGGTGAGCTGGATGACAGCCAGAGCCACTTTGAAGAGCATCTTAGCTCCCTCAAAGAAGAACATGTCCCACACCCTCAGTACAGAGTTAAACGGAAGAGATCTGCAGAAATTGGATCAAGTTTGATATGGTACGGATTACTATCAATGTAAATTCTAAGCCACTGTTGCTGTACTCACCTAGAGTAGAGACTCATGAACCATTCTGTACAGTAGAGCATTGGGTCCAACCCTTTACTAGTATCTGGGCTGGAGGACGGACTGGGCGGCTGTTTCGACTAGAGGGGGGGAGGAGGGGGAGATGAGGAACATACAAAAGGAGCTAGTGTATACAATGTTGTATGGTGGGGACAGTGAGATTTGTTAATTACAATCTTAGTGAGTGGGAGATCAAATTTGGCCAGCAGATAGTAGCCATAAACACTGCTATTATACTAGGACTAAAAAAGGTTGTGTTTTGGTATAAAGCTTCAAAAATGCAGCCAACATGTGGCCATGTGGCCAGTAATTGAATCAATCAAAAGACTGCTTACATCCATGAATTTCTTGGTTTCTGGAATGTACTTCTCCAGGAGGTAGGCCAGGATGCGGGCATCAATCTGGAATGCATGCTGTGTGTGCAGAAAGAGAAAGGATGCATCAATAATTATACGTAATAGTATTGACTAGTGTACTGAATTCCTCAGAAGTCAGTGGTTGAAGGTACATACAGTAATGTGTATTTGATAAGCAGCTTCACAGAAACAATGGTGTATATGTACACTGTGATAGATAAGCTGTAGCACAGAGGGCTGTGTGTGTGTGTGTGTGTGTGTGTGTGTGTGTGTGTGTGTGTGTGTGTGTGTGTGTGTGTGCACGTGTGTGTGTGTGTGTGCACGTGTGTGTGTGTGTGTGTGTGTGTGTGTGTGTGTGTGTGTGTGTGTGTGTGTGTGTGTGTGTGTGTGTGTGTGTGTGCATGTGTGTGTATTCGGCCCTTAGTAAGCAGCTCACCAGGCCAGGACTGTAGTAGCCAGGGAGGTACTGCTCACAGATCTGCACCAACACCCAGAATGATTCCTACATGGCAGGAAAACGTATACATGTTTGTTACGGCTCACTTGTCAACGTTTATATGTTATGACTAAAACCCCAGCACTAGCTATAACCACTGACACAAGTTACGCACACACAGGGGTAACATTCAACATGCCAGTGCACGATAATTATACACATAGTGTTAGTATGATCTCTAGAGAAGATTGCAAAAGTTTGCCCCTACTGGACAATAAATAAAAGCTCTTCAACATAATTATACATGACTTGTATAGAGGCCTATTTTGTTATTTTTAATCATTGGAGGAATTACGAAAGTGCATATTTGAAGGAATTACAGAGCTTGACACAACAAAGCTAGATAAGGCAATAGGTGCCACAGCTCTAGTCACAATAAACCCAGCTGCTGTACTGTACCTCTGGTGACATGTGCATTAGGAGTGTGGCTGCCACTGGAGCCATAGCCTGTGGGGAAAGGTGTGTGTGGGGGGGGGGGACTATGACGAGCAAATGTAAACAGTAAACCACGCTACATTAACTAAAGTGATACTGCTATCTATAATTTGTATACTGTTGAAACAGTATACTTACTGCTACAACATTCCTATGGTAGCTATGTACAAGTACACACGCTGTACATACTTTCTCTATTGGTTCCTAAGCACTCATAAACTTTTAAACATAAGACAAACCCACAAATCATATTGTTCACTCACGTACCTGACAGTAACCGGTTTTCTTATTATACATAGCATATGCTTTGAGAACTGTTCTGAGGTCAGCTTGCCTGCAGGGTAGGAATACAATGAAAGGTTAATTGTGTGGCTAGGGGCTCACCCTGAGGGATTGGAGAATAGAACATGAGAGGGGAAGGTTCGGTCAAGGTCTCGATCTATCACATTGGTCACCACATCGTTGTCAGGCTGACTTACTAGATCCTACGGATGGAGAGAGGGTGAAAGTTTAGAGGGTACCAGATACATACTGAAGTATGGCTACAATGTAATCGAAAGTTAACACTTTAGACATTACTAGGAACCACTCTTCTTTGATTATCAACATCTAGAATGGCAGGCCATATCCGTTGTCACTGGCAGACTGCTAACAATAGAAGGGACATAGCACCGCACATAACTGTATCTCTAATATGGCAGCACATCCAACAGCCAATAAAAAAACCGCTACTTATAATGCTACTCTACTCATAATTAATTAAAGGATAAATTACAAGCAGCCATTGTACGTAGTGGTACATGTACATAAATATACTATAGAAGTTCATTTCCTCACGTCAAAGAGGCCAGCATTTGCCAGTAGTAATTTCTTGGCTCCCGAGAGGTGTTGCCATGCCTGCCCACGCACAGACGGGGGAATCCCCTTACGACACCTCTCCTTAATCTACAGAATGAGCACAAAGTGAGTGGGGCCATCTACACTGCACAATAAACACAGGCTGTAATCCATACGCTGTGGGTACTAATCAGTAGAGCATACCTCTTCCAATATTAAAGTAATACTAACATACCTTTAGCTTCTTTTTCTCATATGACTCATCCCAGGTTTTAAACAACTTCAGCCATTTTCTCTCCCTCTCTCTAGCCTTCTTACCAGACAGCACCGGCTCACTGTACGTGTACGTGTGTGAATGCATGCACACTAGTTAGGTGTGGGCTGACAGGATAGACACTTTCCAATGTCTAAGACTGTGTGTAAAAGCATGCACACTAGTTAGGTGTGGGCTGACAGGTTAGACACTTTCCAATGTCTAAGACTGTGTGTGAAAGCATGCACACTAGTTAGGTGTGGGCTGACAGGTTAGACACTTTCCAATGTCTAAGACTACACAGGACGTGTACCTAGGCCTCCACAAGTATACAATTAAACAAACTATGAGCTACATCAATTGTCCCATAATAGTACACACACACAATACAACTTGTACCCTTCCTTCCTCTCCCCCACACACAGACACTCACTAGTGCTTGTCTTTTTCACTGATTGAGTACAGGAAACCGTAGTGGTCTTCTACTTTTTCTCTGGGCCTTCCATTATGCGGTACGGGTACATCAGTGTACGAGGATTGTTCAGTGGGCTCAGGAGTGCTCTGGTCTGGGTCAATGGATTTCTTGCTTTTAAGGATCACTGATTCTCTGAAGGCTCCACCAACAATAGAACTAGCCATTCTTGGACGTACTGCTTTTCAATATTTCCTTGTGGGGGAGGATCAAAAATTAGAAGTACATCACAGAGTACATGCAGTAGCAGTGCTTTCAAGCACGCTAAGAAGATAAATCAGTACACCAGACTTTGCAGCGGTATCCTGAGCGGACTAGAGGGCTCTAAGCTACGCTAACTACCTAGAAATTGTGTAATACTTCTTGTCTTGGTTTCTTATGTTGGGAGTGGTCACCTTCTGATCAAATTTGCAAGCAAGAATAGCTCCTCCTCCTCACGCCCACTTCTGCCTTCACTGTACCGGATATGATGTCACCGGAAGCAACATTTTTCTTAACTTCCAGTCTGGTAAACAAACTGACCCTGATGTCCATCATGTCCATGGCCTACTCTCACATCCTCCCTCCCCACACCAAGCAGACAGTCCTTCAGTGGCTGCAAGAGGACATTCCAAGCTTCGATTACGCAGGAGTTGTGGTTGGAGACAAACCGAAGGAGGCGGTACTGCTCTGCAAGTCACCAGGGATACTCTGTGGCGTACCGTTTGTAAATATCGTCTTTGAAGAGCTTGGTTGCACTGTCGAATGGTTATTTTCCGAAGGCGACTCTATAACTCCGATTACCACAATAGCACGCATCAGTGGTCCTTCAAACAAGCTGCTACAAGGAGAGCGAACGGCACTCAATATTCTTACGCGGGCTAGTGGAGTAGCCACACTTGCTCATGAGCTGAGCCTCGAGGCAAAACGAATCGGCTGGAAAGGAGAGGTGGCTGGCACTCGAAAGACTACACCTGGTTTCAGAATAGTCGAGAAATACGCCCTACTGGTAGGAGGCATATCCACGCATCGCTATGATCTCTCGCATATGATTATGCTCAAAGACAATCACATATGGGCAGTTGGGAGTGTTCGAAATGCGGTTGAGGCTGCTAGAAAGGCTGGTGGTTTCAGCATCAAGATCGAAGTGGAGTGTAGAAGCATTCAAGAGGCGAGTGAAGCGGCCGACAGTGGAGCTGAAATCGTTATGCTGGATAATTTTGAACCACCGGCTTTAGAGAAAGCCTCGAAGACATTGAAGACGTCTTACCCTCATTTGACAATTGAGGCTAGTGGAGGGATTACAAAAGACACTATGGCCCAGTACTGCATTCCTAGTGTGGACGTGGTCTCCCTAAGCAAGACTACGCAAGGTTACAGCACTGTGAACTTTTCTATAAAGTTGTGTGATGGTGAACATGATCCACATAACCCAAAAGTCACTTTAGATAATGTTTGAGCTGTTGTTTATTATGTTATGTGCAAGATTTTATTTATTCCATGCACAGTGATTTTATGACATCAATGCCAAATGGGTCAAAGTGTAGATACACTGAATTGCAAATGGCTGCTTGTGTGTGTAAGGGAATCAGAAGCTGTCTAATCTGTGAGGCTACCAGGCAACCCAGCCATGAAGCATCAGTGCCAACCTCCCTAGAGCTAAACATGTGCTACAAATGTGGTGCTGTGTTCAGGTACTCCCCAGCCCCACCCCCACAACCCCTCCAGGCATGCTCCCCTCCCTGTACTGCTGATGATGATGATATCAAAGTATTGCAGCCTGGGACGACTGATGAAGGCCTTAGAGATGCTGTGAGTGACTTTAGAGGAGTGGTGGTGGTTAAGGAGTTTGTGAGTGCAGAGGAGGAGTTGTGTATGGTGGCTGATATTGATCAACAGAGGTGGGCAGACTCTCAGTCAGGTCGAAGGAAACAGGTACATGTGTGCATGTATGTGTGTGTGTGTGTGTGTGTGTGTGTGTGTGTGTGTGTCTCTGTGTGTGTGCATGTATGTGTGTGTCTCTGTGTGTCACTGTGTGTGTGTCCTCTTTTGACTCGTGTACATATACATGTGTTTTTTGTGGCAATTTCATTAGCTGTATATAGACAATGATACGTAAACAAAGGAGGTATCTACTGTGCAGCCTACATGATTAGCTATTGCATAAATCATGGTCAATGTTATCACTGTACCATATGTCATACACCACCCTGTCAGGATTATGGGCCAAAAGTGAACTTCAAGAGAAAGAAGGTCAAGCTGGGATCCTTCAATGGACTGCCATCATTCAGCAAACTGTTGCTAGATAGAATGCTCTCCACCATACCTCAACTAGACAGCTTTAAGCCTGTGGAGCTATGTAACCTTGAGTACACCCCCCACCGTGGATCAGCCATCGACCCTCACAGTGATGACAATTGGCTGTGGGGGGAACGACTAGTGACTCTCAACCTCCTCGCCTCCACACTCCTCACATTCTCCACACCCTCACATCCCACCCACTCACACATCCCACCACCCTCTCAGTATGTGGAGCTCCATGTTCCCCTCCCCCGTCGTTCCCTTCTGATAGTGAGTGGTCCGGCTAGACACACGTGGCATCATTCCATTAAGAGAGAGAACATTGCCTCGAGGAGAATAGCTGTCACATTGAGGGAGCTAACACCAGAGTTCCTGTCAGGTGGGAGGAGCTATGATAGCGTTGGACACGGCCTGCTGGAGATTGCTCAGAGATTTGACGGTCAACCTATAAACTTTGCATAAGATTTTGATAATTATTTATGTACAGAGATTTCACGTGCATGACTTATTGTCTTTATTAAAATTTAAATTGTGTCTATTAATTAATTAATTATCATTATTAACCAATAAAATATTTATTAAGATTGCAACAATAAAATGATCTGAATTTTGTAGTTCAATATATTCACACACACACACACACACACTACAAGACACTCTTGAAGACATAGCACACAATGAGAAGAGAGTTAGGGGGGGTTGGGGGAGTTAGGGGGGTTGGTTGGGGGGGAGGGGTTAGCTGTCCGAGTAGAAATTGGAGGACACTGTCTCACTGGTCATGAGCATAGAGAGGAAAGGGCTGCACAGGAGAGAGGTGTGTGTTGGATTCATGAACCATTAGGGAAAGTATTCTACTAAACAGACCATGCAAAGTCTACTGAGTGTGATTGCAGTATTATACGTATATAGAAGAGGAATTTAAAGGGAGAACATACTGTTTGCCATTGCATTATGATTTAAAATAGCATGCCAGAGTGTGATGTTGCTTACCCGAGCTCTGACTTCTTCTCCTCCTTCTTTTTTCTCTCCCCCCTCGATGGTTTGCTGACAATAATATGGTGCTCCGCTGTCTTTATATCGTCCAATGGTATTGGGGGTGTGGCTATAGAGCCAAGGCTGGTCCAAGATGAGGAGGACTGGCTCTCCAGGATTTTGGGGGGAGGCTGTGGGAGAGGCAAGGTATTCGGTGAATGAAGTGTGCAAAAAGTCATGACATTACACAATGGCATCTGGTCAAAAACAGGCCCCCCCAAAAATATACTTTTGATTTTAACACATCATCTGAAAGGCCTCTCTCTTAGCTTTCAGAAAATCATAAAATTAACGTTATTGGACCAATGGAACTGAAGTTATAGTCGTTCAAAGATGCTCTATTTAACGCTGGGTATATGTAACTCACCCTTCTCTGCGGCTCTTTGGCTGCTGGCAGTAGTTTCTCTACCTCTGGTCCTTTGAGGTACTCAACGACAGCCCTGAGAGTGACGAGGGAGAAACTGAGTCTGTCTGCATCTGACAGAGACCAATGGAAGTGCTCCATGTAATACACACTGCTCAGCAGATGACCTATGGTGGTGGGGGGGGGGGGGGGGGGTTTACATTGTATACAAAATATTGGAAAGCCTGCTACGTAACTTTGTGTGCAGGTAATATAAAAGGGGGGGTTGTAAATAGGCAGCTAGGGTAAATGCATGTGTGCAGTGTACAGTAAATGCACAAGGTTTATACTGTAGTGTGTACAAAATATTGGAAAGATTGCCTACACGCGTATATTTTTAAATGAGCAAGATTTAATGTTGTAGCTACAGTATGTGCATATACTACCCAATAGTACAGCAGACTCACTGCATTCCATTTGCACTACGATGGTTGCCTGCATGAAAGAAAGAGTACAATTAAGTCATAACCAGAACATGTACACATAGTCAATATTCCTCTCACCAGTAGTGCAATGAGATCGTCCGAGGCAAGCGGTGGTGGCTCTGGGAGAGGGTAGGGGGGAGAGATGATAGGTACAGTACATGCAGTAGCCAACACTTGAGGCTTTGATAGTACGCTACATTAGTTGTCTACAGTAGTGAACTACCGTATAGCGTGACATTTTCGAGGGGCTTAATTTTCACTGTTTTCGTGGGTTAGCAATCCTCCACGAAAATTAGGTCCATGAAATGCTTAGTTAACAGAAGACGCTACATCATTTGACCAAATTTATTCAGCTTTTAGAGGCCATTCCACGAAATTTAAGTCCCTCGAAAATTTCGCGCTATACGGTATATTGTAATATACCACATTCCAAACACTGCATAATTATTGCAATTTTGTACTAATTGTACGCATGTATAGATATGAATAGTGACACACGTACCTCCTAGTCTCAAACTATTTCTGAAATTGTCCCTAACATCTTCCATGATATTCTCCTGTGGTGGAGAGAGAAAATTCAATATAATGTTGATACATGTACATGTACTTAATACGCAAGCTGGCTAGGGGGTTACTGACTAGAGCATCTTGAAACGTGTACAGCCCCTCCAATGGTGAGCTAATGGAGTCCATTTTATTCAGCTCTCCGAGAGTCTTGCGATAGTCACTCTGAAAGTCATTAGACAGCCCCAGAAATTGCGGTGTTAGTTTTCCTCTGAGCAGATGGCATCGTTTGTTGAATATTGCCTCTTGTTTCTTGTGTAGCCCACATACAGCTGGGTAAACCTTGGTGTGCACTGAGCAGAGCAGAACACTGTGGGGGGGGGGGGGGGGGAGGCAATCCAAGAATTCATTTACTTATATAGTGTGGAATTTTGAAGTACATTGCATACCAAGTGATGACTAGCACAATAAAGCCACGGCTTGACAACAAAGTTTATGATAGACTGACAAAAGCAGTTCAATTTCTGGAAATACAGTCAGTGACAGTATAAAGTGATACATGTGTGAGGAGGGTCTAGTGACATATGTGTATAATTAGAACCTGACGTACCCCTCAACTGCCAGCCAGACCACCTCCCGTATCCTCCGATCACTCATCCTCTCGTCATCACTGTTAGCAGCCAGGAAGCTCTGCACCCAAACACACACACACAGTATGAGTTATCAGTATTAACACACTGTACAGTACAGCACACACAAAAACATAGGTACTGTACAACCAATAGACACCACAGATAGTCAAACGTAGGACCGTAAGAACCAGTGGGACTGAGCATGTGCTAGGTTATAATTTTTTTGCCCTCCTTCCATCATAAAATATAATCATACAGTACTGAAACATAAAGTGCTCTGGTAGCTCTCACAGTGGCTGCCTGGTGAGCCATGGCCCTGAGTTTGGAGGCTGTGTCTTGCAGTAAGCTCTCTGTCTCAACTATCATGTAGTTCTTGAAGAAGGAGGAGATCTTGGCATCCAGCTCAGCTAGCGGCTACAAGAGAGAGAGGAGAAATGGCCAACACTAAAACAACAGTAGTCAAATACATCATCCGTAGATTGCACAGTACTGCACACAATATTGATAGATTTATGCAATTAAATACAGAGGCTAGAACTCTGAATATAGTAGTCCAGATTGCCCGAAAACACTATCGGTATAAAAATTATAAGTACTAATTGTGTTAATTGTTACAGTAAGATTGTGTAAGTACCTGCTTATGGTGGTAGAAGGACAAGAGGAATATTTTCTGTTCGTGGTAGGTACGCTTCACCTTCAGTGAGTCCTGGATCATAGTAGAGGTTGCAGAAGGCTGAGGATAGGAGGGAGGGGAGGAAGGGGAGGGGAGGGAGGGAGGAAGGGGAGGGGAGGGAGGGGAGGGGAGGGAGGAGGGGAGGGAGGGAGAGAGAGAGAGAGGGAGGAAGGAGGGAGGGGAGGGGAGGGGAGGGAGGGAGGGAGGGAGGGAGGGAGATGAGGATAGGAGGTACTACATTAATACATGGATGCGAATACTTATAAGTACATGTACTGTGTTGTTAACGGTGACCCTAAACAAAATGCATTGTACAAGACAAAAATTGTGTGTGTGTGATTTCCCCCACCTTGTATTCTGGGTCCAGTGGTCTGTCTAGAATGAATATCTTGAACTGTTGGAGTGCCCTGTTGTAAGCCAACTCCTCTGATAATACAGTGGCCTTAATCGTCCCACTAGCAGATAGAGATTGAATAGTGTTTCCTTGCATATGCCACGTCACCCTCTGACTTCCAACGTTCGAGTTGTAGCGACTGTGTGGGGAGGGGGTGTAGTTGAACATCTTTCAACAGATGTAACTTTAGTACTGTTGATCCAAGGTCAACAATTTTATGATTTTCTGAAAGCTTAGAAAAATATCTTTTAAAATGGTGTGTTTCAATCAAAATTTAGTCGGGGCCCTAATTTGTCATTTTTCGGGCTTGGACCATGGGCTATAATCCATGGTATCGCCGAATTGGCTAATACTTTTATCTCTCAAATATGAACATTGATGATACCATTTGAAAGGTCTCTTTCTAAGCTTTCAGAAAATCAGAAAATCATTGAAATAGAATACATGTACATGGAATTTAAGTTATGGCGGCTGAAAGAGTCCCCAAATATTGATTGAATGAAGGGGGAGGGGGTGTAGTTGAACATCTTTCAACAGCCGTAACTTTAGTATCATTGATCCAATTTCATGATTTTCTGAAAGCTTAGAAAGAGACCTTTCAAATGGTGTGTTTCAATCCAAAATTTAGTTGGGGCCCTAATTTTTCGGCCTTGGACCATGGGCTGTTTATTATCCATTTGGTGTGCCCAAATTGGCAAATATTTTTATCTCTCAATTAGGAACTTTGGTGACACCATTTGAAAGCTCTCTTTATAAATTTTCAGAAAATCACAAAAGCAGTGAAATTGGATCGACAGAACTTAAGTTATGGCGACTAATGTGGAGTCATTAAACAGGGGACAAGCTTTAAAGTCAAGTTATACATGCATGACAATAGTTAGACTCACTCTCTGTACATAAGTGATGGTTCCAGCAGATGCATATCTGTGTGCGTGGGTGTGTGTGTGGGTGTGGGTGGGTGTGTGCATGTGTGTGGGGCCAGGTTGGAACAATACTGTAGAATAGAGCTCACCTACAAACTGCTTGTTGATGGTGCATCCTGCAAGTGACAATGCTTTAGGGATGCACACTAGCCAACAGTTGTGTTGAGCTCTGTCATAGAGGGGTAAAAACTGATTCTAGAAGAGTGTGTGTGTTCAGGACAAGAAAAGTAGTTCAATTTATACCTATAACCTATATTTATCCGGTAGATGCAGTAATAAGTGCTAACTTACTTGTAGCGCTTGATAGAAGGGGTTAAACTCAAGGTCTTCACTTTCAGCCATTTTGCATTGTTTTTTATCTAACTGCGTAGATAAGCAAGTTTGTCCTTTACACTTTGATTTTTGACCCCAGTATTGACAAAATGACCTTTGGCCTTTGCGATCACTCTTTGGAATTCACCATAGAAGTACATAGCTGCTTTAATTGTTTGTGTGCCTTCTCTTAGACGAATCATGAACGGATCATACTCCACTGGTGTCTGTGCGGACTGCGGTACTCAAGGTATGCTGAAATCTGAGTAGATAGCTATGATCTAGCTCCAAGTTTATACTTGTTAATAGTAAACTTTTGCTATTTGTATATAAATATAAAGAGCCTTAGAGAGTGTGTGTGTATTAACTGTATGCAATGATCACTCAGATCCGAGCTGGGCCTCGATCAACCGTGGAGTGTTGCTATGCAATGATTGCTGCAGTGTCCATCGTAGTCTGGGTAGACACGTCTCCCACATCCGCTCCCTGCAAGCACCTAACTGGCCTCCGGTGCTCAAGGAGGTACGTTCACTGTGTGCTGGTGGGTGGGGCTTGCTAGCACTTCAGTGGAGGGGGGACTTTAGAGAAATAAGTGGTTCAATTATGAGGTTTGCAAACATAGCTATCAATTTAATACTTATCCTACTGTTCTGTCTCTCTGATGTATACACACCCATACACCGTTTATCATGTAATTACACCCACACACCACTCACACACCCCACACACCACTCACACACACCCCACACACACTCCACACACACCCCACTCACACACACTCCACACACACACATCACACAGACGGTGTTCACGATGGTCAAGAAAGGCTCCAACTCACTGTGGGAACACTTACTCAATGACTCCAGTCACCATCAGAAGATCAAGGTCAAGAAGCCGTCCTCAAAAGATCCTCGGGAGAAACAGAATGCCAACAGACATGACTTCATTGTGTGTAAGTATAAGAACCTTCAGTTTCTACCCAGGACCTCAATCAAAGATCATATCAATTCCCTGGAGGACCTCAGCAAGGTATGTGCTTGAGGGGGGGTGTGTGCGTGCTTGTGGGCGGAGGGGAGGGTGCTCTGAGCTTTAACTACAAAATACAGAGGACAAATTAGATTCCACTTGAGTGTGTTTAACAGGTAACTATGAGCTAGTTCCTGGTAACTATAGAGTGCAAATTACGTAATATTGCTGCTTTTGTTAGGCAATAAAAAGTGACGTCTAGATCATGTGCATGAGGTATCTATGTATTGTAGTGTCCCAAAGCCCGAGGGCATAGTGTGCTCATTTGTGCGTTCCTCGGCATACACACTTCACACCATCAGGTGACTGGTCCATTATGAAAGTTCATCAATACAATGCTTACTTTCTTGCATATGGTATCTAATGTACACACGATAATAGTTTGTTCCGTGTATAATCTGTTATGGTTTTAAAGATAGCTTTCATGTATCTGCGTCCACCTATAGCAACTCCACGCCAGTGTACGTACCAACAACTTGGAGACATGCCTCAGACTAATCTCAATAGGAGCTGACCCCAACTACAAACACCCGGTAGGTCATGGTTCAACAATCTAACGAGAAGGCTATTAGTACCTAATGGAGCGTAATAACAACATGTACTGTACACTGTGTACCATAGTAACCATGCTCATTTGAAGAAAGTTTAGCCAACAAAATCACATTGATTTCACAAAAGGTGTTTCACAAGTTATTGCTCATACAATCTGATATTCATTAATCGGCAATATTCAGTATTTCCCATTCCCGTGATGTGTACTTAGCTGATGGCTTGTGGTTCAGTTGTGCCTTGATGTTGGCACCAGTGCAGTGCTTGAAAGGAATTGTTGGGACTGCCCCACTGCTATGTTTGCGTGTGTACATTGTGTACATGATGAGATTATGGAATGTCTTGTTTTGGATCAGTACAGTAAATTAGGTGTCCATAACCACAGTTCATTGGCTTTGACCAGTCCTTGCCTAAATTGAGGCCCACATTGGAATGTCCTAATGGATATTTCAAGTAAAAGTTTCATTCCATATGTAGTTCTTTGTTCCATAAGGTATGTTTTGACTATACTGGTTCCAGTTTACATTTTTTGGGGGAAAAACAAGTCATCACTAAAAACATAGACTTGCTGCTGTTTCTAAACTCAGCATAATTATATCTTCCTCCCCTTTTCTTTATAGGAGCGAGGTAACACGCCCCTCCATGTGGCGTCCCAGGCTGGTCAGGCCATGCAGGTGGAACTGTTAGTTGTGTACGGAGCTAACCCCTCCCTCCTGGACAGACTAGGCCACACCCCCGAGGAGTGTGCACGGATTGCCGGGCATCACCAGCTGGCAGACCGTCTCATCGAGTGTCAATATGAGCTCACGGACAAGCTCTCCTTCTATCTGTGTGGTCGCACTCCAGTGCACAGCATAGGGGAGCATTTCCTGGTGCCTCAGGGGGCCGGCAAGTGAGTAGGCGTGTGTGCTAGGGGGGGGGGGCGGACAAGTGAGTGGGCATGTGTGTTAGTGGGACTATTGAGCAAACAGCATGCGTGGAAATTTGTGTTAGGCCATCATGTACTGGATGCAAAATATATGTGTAGAGGTTTGCATGTGTATCTTGTTTTGGTATTTTTCCCATTTTCTCATAAAAGCATCTTGTGCCAGAGGAGGTCCGACAGGCACGGTGCAGCTCAAGTAATTAGCCTCTGATTACTCTCAGCAAAAACATACGACGTGGGTGGTGCGTGTGCGGATAATTATTGTTCAATCAAAGGCTAATTGCCTAAGCTGCACCGCGCCTGTCGTATCTTCTCTGATCTTGTGCAATAGCATTACTGGCCCCACCCTTTAATGTCCTAATAACCACACCCACATATTGACCACCCTCCTCTCCTTGTGTCCAGTGGTCCCAGCAAGTCTGAGGCTAGGGGTCGTCTTCAAGAGCTGAGCAACCAGTTGTTTGAAGAGCTGGCAGCTGACATCTACGATGAGGTGGACCGAAGAGAGACAGACGCAAGTGAGTGGTGGGCGGGGCACTGTAATTACGTATACCACGCCCACACATCTCATATATCACTGTTAGCTAGTGTACAGTGTCCATAAATCATCTTTGAATGGCCATAACTTTAGTTCCGTTGGTCAAATAACGTTAATTTATGATTTTCTGAAAGCTTTCAATGAGCTTGTTAAGATGGTGTCTTAAAAATGTCTTAAAAATCAAAAGTCTATTTTTGGGACTGTTTTGAGAAAAAATACCATGGGCTATAGCCCACGGTCTTTTTCCGAAAATGAGAAATTATGGCCCGTTCCAAATTTGAGAATTGAGCATACCATCTGAAAGAGCTCCTTCTAAGCTTTCAGAAAATCAGAATATCATTGAAATTGGACCATCAGAACTGTTTTTGTTTAACTTTAATGGGCCCAAACTCTCCATAACACGTACTTTAACGTAGCTGTGTTGCAGACCACGTACCTCTTTATTTATCTAAGTGTGGCCATTATAGACAAGGTTCACTATGTACATACACAACCATATAACTACCCCCCTCCTCCCCCCTCCTCCCTCCTCCCTCCCCCCCTCCTCCTCCCTCCCTCCCCCCCCTCCTCCCCCCCTCCTCCCCCCCTCCTCCCCCCTCCTCCCCCTCCTCCTCCCCCTCCTCCTCCTCCTCCCCCCTCCTCCCCCCTTTAGTGTGGTTGACCACTCAGCAGCTGCAAAGCTCCATTGCCTTCCTCCCTGTCAACCCCACCCTCTCTCCGCTGAGGAACCAGTCCAGACAGAAGCTAGCTCTACTCAACTCCTCTGAGTTTACTCAATTACTCGTGGACATTCTCCTCGATGCTAAGAGACGGCAACAGCTCAGTATGGAGACAGGTGAGAGCTTTCTGTGTGGACTGTAGCAATCTAATACCGTATAGCGGGTAATTTTCGTTAGTGAAAAGTTTCGTATGAACTACCATTTAAATATTTCGTATTTGTACAGCTCAGGATAGTGACGTTGAACCTATTGCGGTAGAGCCTCCAACTCTTGTCAAAAATCCCAACTAAAAGTTGTATAATTGCTAGTGCCAGTTGCTACCAGCAGTTTGCCAGTAGGCAGCTTTTTATGAACACATTTAGTAGTATGTAGCTCAGTGTAGGTATCAGCATGGAAACTGCATGTGTGTACTATGTACTGTATGTTATAAAAGCCACAAATCACATGTTTAAATGACTGCCTTCACTCCCTCCTAGGACAAACCTCCTCCGGCACGGTGGTCCCCTCCACAGGAGAGGACAAGACGGCCGCCTTTGATCCCCACGACTACGACGAGGTACCAAACGACGAAGCAAAATCCCCAACTTCACCCCCTAACTTGAAACCAGAGATATTACGAAAACTCCAAAAACACCAAAAACTCCCTAAGCCTCCGTCCCCCTATAGCAAGAGGACGAAGCCCAACCAGCCTACTCCTTATAAAATGTCGTCCCCCTCTCTCGTACCGAAGCCATCCTTGCGCGGTGATGTGTACTCAACCGTAGAGGAGGCAGCAAACAACGATGACAATGGCGGCGATTATGCCGAGCTCAACGATATTCCTGAGAGGGTGGTAGCAGCAGAGAAAGAAATAGATGCTCCAGTGAGCAGGTCAAAGTTCAATCTGGTCATAGAGAGGCTCAAGAAAATAACAGTAAGTTATAATACGTCACTGTAGTGTGTGTGTGTGTGTGTGTGTGTGTGTGTGTGTGTGCGTGTGTGTAGTGTGTGTGTGTGTGTGTGTGTGTATGTGTGTGTGTGTGTGTGTGTGTATGTGTGTGTGTGTGTGTGTGTGTGTGTGTGTGTGTGTGTGTGTGTGTGTGTGCGTGTGTGTAGTGTGTGTGTGTGTGTGTGTGTGTGTGTGTGCGTGTGCGTGTGTGTGTGCGTGTGTGTAGTGTGTGTGTGTGTGTGTGTGTGTGTGTGTGTGTGTGTGTGTGTGTGTGTGTGTGTGTGTGTGTGCGTGTGCGTGTGTGTGTGCGTGTGTGTAGTGTGTGTGTGTGTGTGTGTGTGTGTGTGTGTGTGTGTGTGTGTGTGTGTGCGTGTGTGTAGTGTGTGTGTGTGTGTGTGTGTGTGTGTGTGCGTGTGTGTAGTGTGTGTGTGTGTGTGTGTGTGTGTGTGTGTGTGTGCGTGTGCGTGTGCGTGTGCGTGTGTGTAGTGTGTGTGTGTGTGTGTGTGTGTGTGTGTGTGTGCGTGTGTGTAGTGTGTGTGTGTGTGTGTGTGTGTGTGTGTGTGTGTGTGTGCGTGTGCGTGTGCGTGTGCGTGTGTGTAGTGTGTGTGTGTGTGTGTGTGTGTGTGTGTGTGTGTGTGTGTGTGTGTGTGTGTGTGTGTGTGTGTCATGTGATCATTATAGTAGGTATCTGTTCACTTCGTACAACAGACTTCAAATAAATAATTACTTGGCAATGTACTGTAGACATACTAGCTGTGCTCTTCCCTGTGATTAAGCCAATATGCTCTTTTCTGATTAACAGGTTGAGAAAGAGGAGTTGGAGATAGCAAAGGTAGAGTTAGAAGAGAGAGTGTCAACGTTGCAGGTCCAACTGAACAAGATGATTGAGGAGAATGGACGCCTGAGGGCGAGCACGTCCCGTACACCCCCACCCTCCTCACCCACCACACTCACGCCCACCACACTCACACCCATCGTGGAGCCGTCAGTGGAAGCAGAGGAGGAGGCGGAGGAGGATGAGGGGGAGGCAGGGGAATCCCCCTCACACCTCTACGCCCAGGTGGACTACAGCAAGGTGTGTGTGGATGGTTCATGTAGACACGTACATGTATGTGTCTGCCTGCCAAGTAGAGCAACTTAAACTTGGCCCAAGTTCAATACATCAATCACACAAATTACACATCAGTTGCCAAATAATGTGCATTAAGTACATGTAGCTGTTTGGTAGTGCTGCAATAATAATGGTGTGCTTAGATCAGCGACTGCTTCAGGGTCAAATGTTCTATTTAGCATGGGCTATAATTATAAGTGGGGGATTTTTCAGAATCAGACCTCTTTTCGGAGCTAATTTTGGCAGTCCATAACTTTTGTTGGGAACATCAAATTTCAAAGCTACTTAGTAGCTGTTTGGTGCTAGAATGATATGGTGTAATTGTAACTTACAATGTATAAGAAATCAGACAGGTACGGTATAACTTGAGTTACGTAACTCGTTGACCACCCCCCTCCACACACACACACACACACACACACACTGTGCAGAAGACGTCTCGTGTGTTTAGCTCACTCCGTCTTTCCAGTCATGAACCGTTGGCCCAGCCCCCGGAGAGTCAGACCACACCTACTGAAAAGCAGGTAACACCCATTGAGAGGCAGACCACACCCACTGAAAAGCAAGTAACACCCATTGAAAGGCAGACCACACCCACAGAGAGGCAAGCCACACCTTTTGATGACCTCTACGCTGTACCTGACAAAAAGAGCAAGTCCTCATCCAGTGAGAGTACGCCCATTGTGACTCCACCCCCTCCCAGACAGGACACACCCCTCAGTGACTCGGCTTTTGAAGGTGGGAATTGTAGCTTACACATACCCAGCCTACAACCATACATAAATTAAAGCCATAGCAGGCAGTATGTATGGCACCACTTTTATAACTTTTTACGCTTTTCATGTTTTTTTATGTTATAATCCTCGTTTCACTGCAACTGCATGTATACAGTACATTTGTTAACTAGGATTGGCATCACTTTTTTAGCATTTTGCACGTATTTTGTATAATTATATTCATGATGCCCCTTACCCCCTCCCCCCCACAGAGCCGCAAGAGGCTACCCCCGTGCTCACCAACCCCCCCGTGGAGATGGTCCACTCTCACATCAAGACTCTGACTCAGGTGATCCAGGACCTCCTCAAGGCAGCACAGAGTCACAAGCAGTCTCATTTCTCCCCGTGCTCCATCAAGATAGCACGTGCTGTTGATGCTCTCACAAAGATATTCCCACCAGTGAGTGCTGCATGACCTCTTCTCTCTCTCTCTCTCTCTCTCTCTCTCTCTCTCTCTCTCTCTCTCTCTTTCTCTTCCCATCATAGTTTTTGTATTAACGTGCGTGTACAATCAAATATCTTAAAATTATAATACCTTGAGATTTTCCCAAAAGTATGCTGTGTACACATGTGCGGTACTTGCTGGACTTGTGTGCATGTGTATAGTCTGAAGTATATAGACTAAATTTATACCCAGCAGTCTTTATCAGTACTAGTACTTTCTTGTAGTTCCTAGCCCCACAAAGTTAATTATCTTGTTGGTGTATAGTTCTAAGGCTACCCCACCCACCCCACCCCACCCCACACACACAGAAGCCCTCCTCCCAGGCCGTACAAGTGTCCCTTCAAGAGGTCAGAAACGCCTCTCAACGCTTACAGACGGAATGTCAGGACGGCAGCCAATCAGATCTCGCGTATCGAATCCGTCAGATCATCAGCTCAGCGTATGACGTTGCTAAGGCTGCTCGTCACCTAGTGATGTGCGTGGAGCAAGACAAGGAGGCGGTGTAGGGGGTGTGGCCTAAATTATGAGGCTGGTGTGTAGAGAACTGTGTGCTGGACACTTCATTTTAAATACTGAATAGCTGAAATAGTAATATTGTAGAAATCATGTTTGTTTTTATTCTGAAGTACATGTATGTGTTTTTTTAGTACCCGTGTATACACTGATATATTGTTCTTAACCCATATGAATTCAATGGAGGATTTTGATAATAATGAACAGTTTGTAGCATACATAAATTATATAATACTGATTCCACAAATAACACGCGACACACTGGTGTTATTAATTGAAATATAATCTCTATGGCCTCGCTAAAGTTCATCACAACAAAGAAGCTGTACAGTGATTACTAACTCTATATCAAGCTAGGGCGTATAACTCCAGCCTTCAGTGGTCGGTACGCCCTTGTCTATATGCAATATTAGCATGTCTGGTAAAGAATGGCAACTGATACAATGGCCTCAGGATATATATACCCACACACGGTGGACGGTAGTTTACCACCGACACTGCAAAAATAAAAAGATTGAAATATAATATAGCCACTACTCTGAAACTTCTGGGTAGATTCTTGTAATAGTTATGCAGTGCATGTACTCACCTTCCGGTGTCTACAGCTGAGTGATCAGGTGATGTGTCCTCAGGGTCTACACTACTACCACCACCAGCACGTCCATGTCGCTGCTTAGTTGCCAAGGATACGGGACCAGTGGGCATGTACACAGGTACGGGATCTTCCCTCCTCTCCTCAGTGCGTAGTGACACGTCAGGGACAGGCTCACTGTGACTACCAAAGGTCACCTTGGCAGACATCAGACGAAAGAATGGAAGACTAAGAAGTATGTAGTGTGGGAATATGCATGAGGAGGTACAATGCAATCTAGTACTCACAATGCATGCATGAACATGTACAATAATGATGTGTTGTTTATACCGAATCTGACAGGGAAGCCTGAGGGTATTTGGTTGATGAAGTCCTGGCAAAGTAGGGTGTGTTCATAGCCTGGGGTGTGGGAGGGGGTAAACAATGATTAAGAGATGGTTAGATCTCACTTTTCATTGGCTTACTAGAGCTCATAGCAACATCACGTATCCTCAAGCATAATTACAATTCCCTGCTTAACACACTCAAATGGAATAATATTATATTAATAATGAAAGTCATAATACAAGCATATGCACGGAGGTGTGGTGGTCAGTAGAATAAACACATGTCACATCAATGAATCAATTAGGGTCAAGATAATAAATAGAATATATAGCAGAAACTATAGAAGCACGACCGTGAGTACTACCACATAAGAATACACATTTCACAACCACGCGACGTTAACCAAATTCATGGATCGAAGTAGTATATAAATACTGTAGAATGATTGATACCATTCATCCATATACTCCAGCTGCAGCTCAACGCAAGAATGAACAAAGTGATGAAAATTGTTGTCCTGGCTCTAACTGCTTTGGTTGTTGCTACGGCAGCAACCAAGTCCATCACTGGACGCTCCAGTCGCTGGGACGAGATGATCCTAGACCATAGGACCCAACACAAGAAACAAGCTGGGCAACAATGGCAGACCATTGATGAACCTTGTGATCTTGGTGATGTGACGCAGTTTGACGAGCTTAAAAGACGTAATTCTGACCTTCTAGCTCCAGTGGGAGATCAGGGAAGCTGTGGCAGCAGTTGGGCATTTGCAGCAGCTCATGCAGTGTCTGATTCAAGGAACATAGAAGCTGGTGAACAATTGGACCTGCTCTCCGCTCAATACACCACTCGTTGTGCAACAGACAATAGTGGATACGGTTGCTCCGGAGATAAAGCTTCGAGCGCTCTAAAACACTATCGTGACACCGGGGTGGCTACAGATGTTTGTTTGCCGTATGATCCATTAAGCTCTACACCATCGATAGGAATAAACCAAGCAGAATATCCCCTAACCTGTTTTTCAACTTGTGCAGATGGATTAACTTTTAGTCCAAGCTCAATAAAAATTCCCGAATACGAAGTCCTATCTACTTACACTGATGAAACCATAATAAATGCTCTTAACCAAGAGCAGGTTGTGATAGCTTCGATTTGGGTGAACGAGGATTTCAAACAATACGGGTGCGGTGTCTTGACAACTACAGCACCAGCTTCGATTGCAAAGTTTATTCATATTCATGATGTTACAATTGTGGACTACGGGAGCACCGATACTGGAGTCGATTTTTGGGTGATTAAGAATAGCTATGGAAGCGACTATGGAGAGAGTGGGTACTTCAGAGTTAGGAGAGGAAAAGAAGACCTCGGACTTGGACTCTATCCCATAGCCATTCCAATACTTTCCCCAGATTCGTCGGTACCATCGCCGAATCCCACTGCAGAGACACAAGAAGCAAATGCATTAGTGGATGTTACCGACCCATATAGTGATGTCACAACAATGAGTGCAGTCGACTTCGCACTACAAGGTCTTGTTGAGGATGAGCAAGTCAAGTGCCCCAATGGAGAAGCAGCTACTGGTCTAAGCTTGCTCTCTTTTGACAGTGCAGGTGTCCAAGTGGTGGCTGGTACAATGGTGGAGTTGATTGTACGCACGAGTGTCGAAGAATGTGAAGCGACTGTAACACAGCATCTAAGTTTGAGAGTGTTTATCGATCTTGACGGAATGTTCACCCTCACTGACTACGTTCTAGGCACCGCTATTACAGAGCCTTTGGAAAACGAGCTTCATGATGAAGATCAGCCTCAAGATTAACAATTAAAAGCAAGAACTAATGTATAAGAAACTTTAAGCCAAAGCTGAAGTAGCTATATAGCTGTAGTTTTATAGAGAACCAAAAAAAAACAATGTTTCCCCACGTAGGATATAGACTAGTATGCATATTTTTATAGTTGTGGCCCTCAGGCTTTTAGCTTTGATGTGACCTCTATAATGTGTACATGCATGTATATGCATAATCATTATATATCATTCCATTATAAGCATGCAAGGTCAAAGAGTATCACTATTCTTATATAGTGTTCTCAGCTAGTACATATACAATTACTGTGGCTATCTTATAGCTTATAGGATGTACTAAATATGGTGTATATATTGCCCTGCATGGGAGCACAACTCAAGGTAGCCATGGTGCAGCTATCATACATGATGCAGTCTGCATCGGAGGTCATGCATATATATACTGGTGCTGCAACACCCAGGTACACTGTACAATCGTAAGTAAACCCCTTACCATGAGGTCTATGTGATGGGCATGACTTGATTTCAGACATCCAGTGGAAAATCCTCAGCCAAACAAACAGTTGCTTTCAGTTTCTATATGTTCTATAGTGGTCACTTCAGGAGCTCTGCCAATACCTGTACGAGGAGACCCGGGTGGTATATAATCTGATATGATGTACAATGCATTTGCTAAACTCTAGCTCGGCAGTTGTATAGACCTTTAGCACAAATATTATAGTACTGATATTAAAGCAATGGAATCCTATTAGCAAGGGCAATAAAACTAAGCTATATATAATATAGCTTAGAAAAAATGCCATTCTCAAAACCTTGCATACGTTCACATGAATCACAATATACTATGCAAGGTTTTGAGAATGGCATTTTTTAGTGGTGCATGGTCAGACATGCACTGGGACTAGCTAGCTAGGATCACATGCAGCGTCAGCAAAGAAAAAGCAAAGAAAAAGGTGGGGGACTCACATGCAAGCTTCAAGGGGCAGAGGATGATTATTGCGCATGTGTAATGAAGTGCCTCGAATTAAAGGTGCGTGTAACCTATTTCTAAAGAGGTTCAACCACTATTATTCAATGGATAATTAACAATTTGCATAGTACAATTTATACACTGATTTCACACATAGCATAATACAACACGATAAAACTAGTTATATTCCTCGCTAATTTAAAGTTTAAAAATTCGGTTATTTCTCCTCCAGAGATAACTTGTGCAATTCGAATCCTCTTCTTCGTGTCGTTGTTTCCTGGTGTCCTCCTCTTCCAAATGCCGACTCAGCGCTAGGGTAAACTTCAACTCTTCATCGTTAACATTTGGACCACGCCTACTGACCACACCCCTAGGGTCAGACCTACGATAGAGAGTGGAAATACATGAAGATTATGTGAACATCAGTAGAATGCATGCAAAACCCTAAAATGCCTCAATGAAATGAGATAAAGAGATTAGATAACACTTAATCTCATGAGCGACACTCTAGATTGCTTAAGGATACAAATGATGTAATGTGTTAGCCAATGCAACGCTAAGATCATGTGCATGATGAAGACACATTATTATAGATACCTCATGCGGATCATTGCCCATGATAAAACATTACGTGTTTTGTGGGGGGTATGCATGAGGAGATACAATGAACATGTACACATGATATGTTGGTTATACCAAATCTGACAGGGAAGCCTGAGGGCATTTGAAGGTTCGGATGAAATTCTTCACCTCAGCAAAGTGGTGAGTGTTCATAGCCTGGAGTGTGTGGGAGATGGTCATAGTTTATACAAAAGGTCTCATAGGAAAACAATTTATGTGGGAGCCGACGGTGAGTAACCAGATAGGAGTATACTTACATACATTTTATACTGAAGGTCAAATTTTAATGGTCACAAAAATGTATGAACCAGGGTCATGATCGAAGTGGCATATATAAGGTTAGTTGCATGGTACATGCAAATATTATACTCTATGCAAGAATTAACAAAGTGATGAATATTGTTGTCCTGGTTCTAT
Organism: Halichondria panicea; assembly: GCF_963675165.1. Taxonomy (NCBI): domain Eukaryota; kingdom Metazoa; phylum Porifera; class Demospongiae; order Suberitida; family Halichondriidae; genus Halichondria; species Halichondria panicea. The sequence goes on from NC_087384.1 coordinate 496,448, forward strand.
CTGCTTTGGTTGTTGCTACGGCAGCAACCGAGCTCATCACTGGGCGCTCCAGTCGCTGGGACCAGATGATCCAAGACCACGAGACAAGACACAAGAGACAAGCACGAGAGTGGCAGACAATATTTGAACCTTGCACACTTGGTGATGTGACCCGGTTTGATCAGCTTGGAAGACGTAATTCTGGTCTTCTGGCTCCAGTGGGAAATCAGGGATGCTGTGGCAGCTGTTGGGCATTTGCAGCAGCTCATGCAGTGTCTGATACAAGGAACCTAGCAGCTGGTAGACGATTGGATTTGCTATCCGCTCAATACACAGCTCGGTGTGCAACAAATGATACGCGTACGAGTGGATACGGTTGTTGTGGAGATGATCCTGTGAATGCTCTAAAACACTACCGACACACTGGGGTGGCTACAGACGTTTGTTTGCCATATAATGAATTAAGTTCTCTACCACCGACAGGCTATACAGGAAACTACAAAGCAGCTAACCCTCTAACTTGTTTTTCAACTTGTGCAGATGGATCAGCCTTCGATCCAATATCGATTACAATTGATGACATCAATACTTTAAAAACTTACAATGAAGGCACCATTATAAACGCTCTGAGCAATGGACATGTAGTGGTAACTCCGATAGAGTTGAATACAGACGTTTATAGGTACAGGTGTGGTGTCTTGACACCTAGTGATCCACCCTTGGAAATACTTAAATATCACTCCGTTGTAATTGTAGACTATGGAACTACCGATACTGGAACTAATTTTTGGGTGATTAAGAATAGCTATGGAAGCAATCGTGGAGAGAGTGGGTACTACAGAGTGAGGAGAGGACAAGGAATATTTGGAATTGGAAACTATCACATGCACATTCCCCTACTCTCTCCAGATTCAATGTTACTGCCATCAGACCCCACTACAGAGACACAAAAAACATGCGCACTAGAGGCTGTTGCAAATCCACAAAACAATGACATTACAATGAGCGCTGTCGAATTTGCGCTACAAGGTCTTGCTGACAATCAGAGAGTGCAGTGTGGGTTCCCCCCCAATGGAGAAGCAGCTACTGGTATAAACTTGATCTCTTTTAACAGTGCAGGTATTCAATTGGTGGCTGGCACTATGGTGGAGTTGATCGTAGATGTGAGTCTCGAAGGATGTGGAGCGAATGTAACGAAAACTCTGGATTTGACAGTGTTTATCAATCTCGACGGAACGTTCACCCTCACAGATTATAACACGGCTAAGATTCTAACTGCCTCTATGCTGCTAATGTTTGCCATGGTGATGATCAACCTCGTGATCAACAATTAAAAGCAAGAACTATTGAAGTAGCTATAGTTATAAAACCCCCAAATGTGTTTACCTATATAGGAGGTACATATAGGATACAGTAGTTATGACCCTATAGCTTTGATGTGATCTTTTATAATTCCATATATATATATACGGATTTTTTTAGATATAAAAATACAGCACATTAGGTAGTAACATAACTATTATGATAATCATAGTAGAATCTCGATTATTCGAACCCTTTCCATGTCGCAGATAATGCCATATAAGCGAATGAATAAACCATGCATTCAGTACGTAGTCCACCCACTTCATTGATATAATAATAATATACAGCTTGTAACATACGTATATATATAATAATTAAATAGACACACTATATATAATACTTGTGATTAATAAAACACTACACACTGGTGCTAAATTGTAATCTCGCTAATTTAAAGTTCATCACAACAAAGAAGCTGTACAGTGATTACTAACTCTATTCTTGTATATATGCAATGCTTGCATGTCTGGTACAGAATGGCAGCTGACACAACAGCCCCAGGGATATGCCCACACACTGCATGGTGGATGGTAGTTTACCACACGCTGAGCTATGCAAAAATGAAATACATTGTAGCCACTGAAAAAATCCCTGTAAGTTATGCAGTGCATGCATGTACTCACCTTCCCGTGTCTACAGCTGAGTCAGGTGTTGTGTCCTCAGGGTCAACACTACTACCTATACCACCAGCATGTCCATGTCGCTGCTTGGTTGCCGAGGATACACAGTGGGCGTGTACACAGGTATGGGATGTTCCCTCCTTTCCTCAGTGCGTAATGACACGTGAGGGACAGGATCACTGTGACTATTGATATTACCAAAGGTCACCTTTGCAGACACGAATGGAATTTCTGTAACGGAGGAAATAAAATAAAGATGCAATTCGAGAACTAAAGAGTAGTGTGGGAGATATGAAGAGATACAATGCAATATGCATATACATGCAGTGAGCTAGCCTCGATTCCAGGCCAATTTTTTTAAAGTTAAAAATACTAGTTAGCGGCCTAACTATAGAGACAATGAGACTGGGAACGAGGCTAACAGTGAATGTGACAATGTGCAATGTACACGTTCATGATGTTGTTTACTAAATCTGACAGGGAAGCCTGAGGGCATTTGTAGATTGATGAAGTCCTTCACCTTGGCAAAGTGGTGAGTGTTCATAGCCTGGAGTGTGGGAGAGGGTAAACAACGATCAAGATAATTAGATCTCACTTTTCATTGGCTAACTACAGCTAGCAACATTGCATCATTTTTATCCTCAAGCATACTTATAATTCCCTGGGAATTATACCACTTATATACACACTAGCTCGAGTGGATCTAAGAATACATATAGTAAAGTCATAATACAAGCAAGCATATGCATGAAGGTGTGGTGGCCAGTAGAATAAATACATGTCATATCAATCAATGAAAATAATAAATATTGTGAAACTAACACAACGGTGAGTACCAAATAAGAATACATTTTATAACCACGTTAACTAAATTCATGATTGAAGTATATAGTATATAAATACCGTAGAATGATTGATACCATTCATCCGTATACTCCAGCTGCAGCTCAACGCAAGAATGAACGAAGTGATGAAAATTGTTGTCCTGGCTCTAACTGCTTTGGTTGTTGCTACAGCAGCAACCAAGCCCATCACTGGACGCTCCAGTCGCTGGGACCAGATGATCCATGACCATGGTGTCCGACACAAGAGACAAGCTGGGCGACAGTGGCGGACCATTGATGAACCTTGTGATCTTGGTGATGTGACTCGGTTTGACAAGCTTCAAAGACGTAATTCTGGTTTTTTGGCTCCAGTGGGAAATCAGGGACAGTGTGGCAGCTGTTGGGCATTTGCAGCAGCTCATGCAGTGTCTGATACAAGGAACCTAGCAGCTGGTAGACAATTGGACCTGCTCTCCGCTCAATACACCACTCGGTGTGCAACAGACAATAGTGGGTATGGTTGCTGTGGAGATTTTGCTGTGAATGCTCTAGAACACTATCGTGACACTGGGGTGGCTACAGATGTTTGTTTACCGTATAATGAATTAAGTTCTAAACCACCAGCCAGTATTAAAGTAGATGACTTCGCCTGGAAAGCAAGCAATGCAAAACCTTGTTTTTCGGAATGTGGAGATGGATCAGCTTTTGATCCAAGCTCAATAAAAATTCCCAACTACAAGGTCCTAGCTGTATACACTGATGACACTATAATAGATGCTCTCGACAGTGGGCAGGTTGTGATAACTTCGATTTGGGTGAACAAGGATTTCGAACAATACAGGTGTGGTGTCTTGACAACTACAGCGTCAGCTTCAAATGCAAACTTTACTCATGATGTTACAATTGTGGACTACGAAAACGACACTGCTTTGGTCGATTTTTGGGTACTCAAGAATAGCTGGGGAAGCAACTATGGAGAGAGTGGGTACTACAGAGTTAGAAGGGGACAAGGAGATCTCGGACTTGGACTCTATCCCATATCTATTCCACTACTTTTCCCAGATTCGTCAGCATCATCGTCAGATCCCACTGCAGAAACACAAAAAGCATGCGCATTGGTGGCTGTTACCGAGCCACAAAATGATATCACAACAATGAGTGCAGTCGACTTCGCACTACAAGGTCTTGTTGACGATCAGCAAGTCCAGTGCCCCAATGGAGTAGCAGCTACTGGTCTAAGCTTGCTCTCTTTTGACAGTGCAGGTGTCCAAGTGGTGGCTGGTACAATGGTGGAGTTGACCGTAGACACGAGTGTCGGAGGATGTGGAGCGACTGTAACAAAAACTCTAGATTTGACAGTGTTTATCGATCTCGACGGAACGTTCACACTCACAGACTTCAACATTGAAGACAGCAGCATCGAAAACACGGCTAAGATCCTAACTGCCTCCATGCTGCTACTGTTTGCCATGGTGATGATCAGCCTCATCAACAATTAAAAGCAAGAACTATTATTGTATAAGAAACTTTAAGCCAAAGCTGAAGTAGCTATATAGCTGTAGTTAGAGAACCCCCCCCAAAAAACAATGTAGACTAGTATGCAAATACATGCATATACTTTATAGTTGTGGCCCTCTTTTAGCTTCAAAGAGCATTATAGTAATATTCCATATTTATGGTGTTCTCAGCTAGTACAGTTACTGCATGTGGCTATCTAGGATGTACTGAATGTGGTGTATATATTGCCCTGGGTCTACAACTCAAGATATAGCCGGGGTACAGCCTATTATGATACCACGATGCAGTCAATCAGTGGAAAATCCTCAGCCAAACAAACAGTTGCTTTCAGTTTCTGTGTTTTAGTGGTCACTTCAGGAGCTCTACCAATACCTGCACGAGGGGTGGCACATAAATATAATATACAACTATTTGCCAAAAAATACAGGCACACATAATATTATAAAGTGGCCTGGCAGACAAGCTCTTCAGTTAAGTTACCACAAGATTATGTTCATACACACTTACAATCTGGCTCTTCCTTGTTGTTAGGCTCAGTGAAGTATTGCTCCAATGTCAGTCTCGGCCCAGTACTCTGTCGAGCCTCCTCCGTTGAGGGTGTGTGGTCAGTGGGTGTGGCCTCAACTGCCAGCAAGTTAGACGCATGAGTTTGTGCGGCCCCCAGAAAGTCTTGCAATGGACTAACACTCTTTTGTTTCTTCTTCTCCGACTCTGGGAGATGCTCGACCCTCGTGTTGGTCTTGATATTGAGCCCAGTCGCTGTGATTACCTACAGGGGAAAGGGGAGGGGCAAGAATATGTTAATACATGTGCAAACTAGATGCAAACAGGTGCGTACAGTTTCTATGGTGATACAGAGAAACTGAAAGGTAGCAGAGCTAGTGTACCTTTTGCTTGAGTATCCACTGATCTGCTCCATGGTGTTGCTAAGTTACTAGGGCTCTCTCATGATCACCCACCAACAAGACAAGGAGGCAGAGTAGAAGGGTGTGGCCTAAAGTGGTTGTTTATTTGTGCATATTGATCTAAATGGTATGGGTTTTTTTAGTACAGTGTCTAATAGACTGATTTTCCACACATCATTATAAGCACACTGACTCATAATTTATACAAAACGGGTGTTAATTTGAAACATCTATTCCTCGCTAATTTAAAGTTTCAGTTATTTCTCCTCCAGAGATAACTCCAGAGATAACTTCAGTATTCTCTGCGATTCCTCGTCTCTCGAATCCTCTTCTTCGTGTCGTCGTTTCCTGGCTTCCTCCTCTTCCAAATGCCGACTCAGCGCTAGGGCAAACTCCAACTCTTCATCATCAGCATTTGGACCACACCTACTGACCACACCCCCATGGCCAGACCTACGATAGAAAGTGGAAAATCCATGGAGATTGTGTGAAGATCAGTATAATTATATAATACATGCAGTAACACAAAACATACTAAATTGAGGCATTTCTGTAGTTTGAAATTATATAACTATACATGCAGACTTATATGCTCAAAGCTTGCAAACACACTAAAAACACCCACTCACCCCATGAGTGTCTGGTCCCCCAGTGCCTCCCTCAAGCTCAGCTGTTCCTCCGGGTCCCCTTCCCCCTGCTCCAGGAGGCTCTGTCGTATGGCCAGCTGCAACAGCTCCTCCTCTTCGTTAGCCATAGAGTAGGAGCCCGTGTTGAGTCGTCGGTAGGTGGGCGGGACTTGGAAACACTCCTCTGAGATGGTGCACACCTCCTGGGTCTGTACAGTGGAGCTGTGTGTGTGGGTGTGTGGGGTGGAGCTGTGTGTGGGTGTGTGTAGGTGTGTGTGGTGGAGCTGTTTGTGTGGGGGGGGTGGTTCAATTTTGTGAAATTTGTTGAAGAAGCATCAAGGACTGTTACAAGTTAATACATTAATTAGAAAATAAATGGTTTAGCTTAATTACAGTCACAACAAACAAGGTATAAATAGAGCGAGTACATAGTACAATCAACTGATGCCTGTTAAAATGGCAGCTACAACGTACAACAGAGATCTGCCCACACACTGGTGGATGCATGGTGGTTGCCTGGTACTCCACTTAACCACCTAGTTTTCTACATGTATATGCAATATTAGACGGTTGTGGTTAAAACATGTATTGCATTTTGTGTTTCAAGATTGAAATAGCCACCACTTCGAAATTCTGTGCTGATCTCTCTCTCTCTCTCTCTCTCTCTCTCTCTCTCTCTCTCTCTCTCTCTCTCTCCTCTCCATCTCACTCCCCCTTCCCCCTCTCTCCCCCTCTCTCTCTCTCTCCCTCTCCCTCTCCCTCTCCATCTCACTCCCCCTCCCCCTCTCTCTCTCTCTCTCTCTCTCTCCCTCTCCCCCTCCCCCTCCCCCTCCCCCCCCCCTCTCTCTCTCTCTCTCTCTCTCTCTCTCTCTCTCTCTCTCTCTCTCTCTCTCTCTCTCTCTCTCTCTCTCTCTCTCTCTCTCTCTCTCTCTCTCTCTCTCTGTGCACTTAAGTGTGTATGTCCTTTTCCCATCATAGTTTTTGTATTAACGTGCATGTACAATCAAATATCTTAAAATTATAATACCTTGAGATTTTCCCAACAGTATTCTGTGTACACATGTGTGGTACTTGCTGGACTTGTGTGTGTATAGTCTGAAGTATTTAGACTAAATTTATACCCAGCAGTCTTTACCAGTACTAGTACTTTCTTGTAGTTCCTAGCCCCACAAAGTTAATTATCTTGTTGGTGTATAGTTCTAAGGCTACCCTACCCACCCCACCCCACACACACAGAAGCCCTCCTCCCAGGCCGTACAAGTGTCCCTTCAAGAGGTCAGAAACGCCTCTCAACGCTTACAGACGGAATGTCAGGACGGCAGATCTCGCGTATCGAATCCGTCAGATCATCAGCTCAGCGTATGACGTTGCTAAGGCTGCTCGTCACCTAGTGATGTGCGTGGAGCAAGACAAGGAGGCGGTGTAGGGGGTGTGGCCTAAATTATGAGACTGGTGTGTAGAGAACTGTGTGCTGGACACTTCATTTTAAATACTGAATAGCTGAAATAATAATATTGTAGAAATCATGTTTGTTTTTATTCTGAAGTACATGTATGTGTTTTTTTTAGTACCCGTGTATACACTGATATATTGTTCTTAACCCATTATTAATACAATGGAGCATTTTAATAATAATAAACAGTTTGTAGCATACATAAATTATATAATACTGATTCCACAAATAACACGCGACACACTGGTGCTATTAATTGAAATAATAATCTCTATATACGGCCTCGCTAAAGTTCATCACAACAAAGAAGCTGTACAGTGATTACTAACTTTATATCAAGCTAGGGCGTATAACTCCAGCCTTCAGCGGTCGATACGCCCTTATCTATATGCAATATTAGCATGTCTGGTAAAGAATGGCAACTGATACAATGGCCTCAGGGATATATATGCCCACACACGGTGGACGGTAGTTTACCACCGACGCTGCAAAAATGAAAGGATTGAAATACAATGTAGCCACTACTCTGAAATCTGTGTAGATCCATGTAACATTTATACAGTGCATGTACTCACCTTCCTGTGTCTACAGCTGAGTGATCAGGTGTTGTGTCCTCAGGGTCTACACTACTACCACCACCATCACCAGCACGTCCATGTCGCTGCTTAGTTGCCAAGGATACGGGACCAGTGGGCGTGTACACAGGTACGGGATCTTCCCTCCTCTCCTCAGTGCGTAGTGACACGTGAGGGACAGGCTCACTGTGACTATTGACAATACCAAAGGAGTCACCTTGGCAGACATCAGATGGAAGAAAAGAATCTCTGAAATGGATTAAATAAAGATGCAAGACTAGGGAGTATATAGTGTTGCCTCTAGCACTCACAGTGAACGTGTATACATGAGTTGTTTACAATTATTACCAAATCTAACGGGGAAGCCTGAGGGCGGTTGTATTGCGGACAGGATGGATTTACTTTGTGGCGTGCAGCTATTTGAAGATGAAGTCCTGCATGGCAAAGTGGGGAGTGTTCATAGCCTGGAGTGTGGGAGAGGATAAACAATTATCAAGATAATTAGATCTCACTTTTCATTGGCTAACTAGAGCTAGCAACGTCACGTATCCTCAAGCATGATTACAATTCCCAGCTGCTTAACACACTGAAATGGAATATTAATAATGAAAGTCATAATACATGGCAAAGTGGGGAGTGTTCATAGCCTGGAGTGTGGGAGAGGATAAACAATTATCAAGATAATTAGATCTCACTTTTTATTGGCTAACTAGAGCTAGCAACATCACGTATCCTCAAGCATAATTACAATTCTCAGCTGCTTAACACACTGAAATAGAATATTAATAATGAAAGTCATAATACATGCAAGCATATGCATGGAGGTGTGGTGGTCAGTAGAATAAATACATGTCACATCAATCAATCAATCAATTAGGGTCAAGATAATAAATAGAATATATAGCAGAAACTATAGAAGCACGACCGTGAGTACTACCACATAAGAATATACATTTCACAACCACGCGACGTTAACCAAATTCATGGATCGAAGTAGTATATAAATACTGTAGAATGATTGATACCATTCATCCATATACTCCAGCTGCAGCTCAACGCAAGAATGAACAAAGTGATGAAAATTGTTGTCCTGGCTCTAACTGCTTTGGTTGTTGCTACGGCAGCAACCAAGTCCATCACTGGACGCTCCAGTCGCTGGGACGAGATGATCCTAGACCATAGGACCCAACACAAGAAACAAGCTGGGCAACAATGGCGGACCATTGATGAACCTTGTGATCTTGGTGATGTGACGCAGTTTGATCAGCTTGGAAGACGTAGTTCTGGCCTTCTGGCTCCAGTGGCAAATCAGGGAAGCTGTGGCAGCTGTTGGGCATTTGCAGCAACTCATGCAGTGACTGATTCAAGGAACATAGAAGCTGGCACACAATTGGACCTGCTCTCCGCTCAATACACCACTCGTTGTGCAACAGATAATAATGGGTATGGTTGCTCCGGAGATAAAGCTTCGAGCGCTCTAAGACACTATCGTGACACTGGAGTGGCTACAGATGTTTGCTTACCGTATGATCCATTAAGCTCTAGACTACCGACAGGAATAAACCAAGCAAAAAATCCGCTAACTTGTTTTTCAACTTGTGCAAATAGATTAGCTTTTAGTCCAAGCTCAATAACAATTGCCGAATACAAAGTCCTATCTACTTACACTGATGGCACCATAATAAATGCTCTTAAGGATAAGCAGGTTGTGATAACTTCGATTTGGGTGAACGAGGATTTTAAACAATACGGGTGCGGTGTCTTGACAACTACAGCGCCCGCTTCGATTGCAAACTTTATTCATGATGTTACAATTGTGGACTACGGGAGCACTGATACTGGAGTCAATTTTTGGGTGATCAAGAATAGCTATGGAAGCAACTATGGAGAGAGTGGGTACCTCAGAGTTAGGAGAGGACAAGAAGATCTCGGAATTGGACTCTATCCCATAGCCATTCCAATACTTTCCCCAGATTCGTCGGTACGATCGTCAGATCCCACTGCAGAGACACAAGAAGCAAACGCATTGGTGGATGTTACCAAGCCACAAAACAATGTCATTACAATGAGTGCAGTCGACTTCGCACTACAAGGTCTCGTTGACAATCGGAGAGTCCAGTGCCCCAATGGAGTAGCAGCTACTGGTCTAAAGTTGCTTTCTTTTGACAGTGCAGGTGTCCAAGTGGTGGCTGGCACTATGGTGGAGTTGATCGTAGATGTGAGTGTTGAAGGATGTGGAGCGACTGTAACACAGTATCTAGATTTGACAGTGTTTATCGATCTCGACGGAACGTTCACCCTCACAGACTACTTTCTAGGTACCGCTATTACACATGCAGCCTTGGGGAAACAAGCTTGATGATGATGATCAACCTCATGATCAACAATTAAAAGCAAGAACTATAATGTATAAGAAACTTTAAGCCAAATTAAGCTGAAGTAGCTATATATAGCTGTAGTTTTATAGAGAACAAAAAAAAACAATGTTTCCCCACGTATAGTATATAGACTAGTATGCATACTCTTATAGTTGTGGCCCTCTTTTAGCTTTGATGTGACCTCTATAATGTGTACATGCATGTATATGCATAATCATTATATATCATTCCATTATAAGCATGCAAGGTCAAAGAGCATCACTATTCTTATATAGTGTTCTCAGCTAGTACATACAATTACTGTGGCTATCTTATAGCTTATAGGATGTACTAAATATATGGTGTATATATTGCCCTACATGGGAGCACAACTCAAGGTAGCCACGGTGCAGCTATCATACATGATGCAGTCTGCATCGGAGGTCATGCATATATATACTGGTGCTGCAACACCCAGGTACACTGTACAATCGTAAGTAATCCCCTTACCATGAGGTCTATGTGATGGGCATGACTTGATTTCAGACATCCAGTGGAAAATCCTCAGCCAAATAAACAGTTGCTTTCAGTTTCTATATATATGTTCTATAGTGGTCACTTCAGGAGCTCTGCCAATACCTGTACGAGGAGACCCGGGTGGTATATAATCTGATATGATGTACAATGCATTTGCTAAACTCTAGCTCGGCAGTTGTATAGACCTTTAGCACAAATATTATATTACTGATATAGCAATGGAATCCTATTAGCAAGGGCAATAAAACTAAGCTATATATAATATAGCTTAGAAAAAATGCCATTCTCAAAACCTTGCATACGTTCACATGAATCACAATATACTATGCAAGGTTTTGAGAATGGCATTTTTTAGTGGTGCATGGTCAGACATGCACTGGGACTAGCTCTAGGATCACATGCAGCGTCAGCAAAGAAAAAGCAAAGAAAAAGGTGGGGGACTCACATGCAGCAAGCTTCAGGGGCAGGATGATTATTGCGCATGTGTAATGAAGTGCCTCGAATTAAAGGTGCGTGTAACCTATTTCTGAAGAGGTTCAACCACTATTATTCAATGGATAATTAACAATTTGCATAGTACAATTTATACACTGACTTCACACATAGCATAATACAACACGACAAAACTAGTTATATTCCTCGCTAATTTAAAGTTTAAAAATTCAGTTATTCTCCTCCAGAGATAACTTGTGCAATTCGAATCCTCTTCTTCGTGTCGTTGTTTCCTGGTGTCCTCCTCTTCCAAATGCCGACTCAGCGCTAGAGCAAACTTCAACTCTTCATCGTCAACATTTGGACCACACCTACTGACCACACCCCCAGGGTCAGACCTATGATAGAGAGTGGAAATACATGAAGATTATGTGAACATCAGTAGAATACATGCAAAACCCTAAATGCCTCAATGAAATGAGATAAAAAGAGATTAGATAACACTTAATCTCATGAGCGACACTCTAGATTGCTTAAGGATACAAATGATGTAATGTGTTAGCCAATGCAACGCTAAGATCATGTGCATGATGAAGACACATTATTATAGATACCTCATGCGGATCATTGCCCATGATAAAACATTACGTGTTTTGTGGGGGGTATGCATGAGGAGATACAATGAACATGTACACATGATATGTTGGTTACCAAATCTGACAGGGTGCAAACAATTTGCATTTATTGTGTGACACACTGGTGCTAAATTGAAGTAATTATATATAATAATATCGATGTCCTCGCTATATTAAAGTTCATCACAACAAAGAAGCTGTACAGTGATTACTAACTCTATTCTTGTATATATGCAATGCTTGCATGTCTGGTACAGAACGGCAGCTGACACAACAGCCCCAGGGATATGCCCACACACTGCATGGTGGATGGTAGTTTACCACACGCTGAGCTATGCAAAAATGAACTATAGTGTAGCCACTGAAAATCCCTGTAAGTTATGCAGTGCATGCATGTACTCACCTTCCCGTGTCTACAGCTGAGTCAGGTGTTGTGTCCTCAGGGTCAACACTACTATGTACCACCAGCATATTCATGTCGCTGCTTGGTTGCTGAGGATACGGGACCAGTGGGCGTGTACACAGGTACGGGATCTTCCCTCCTCTCCTCAGTACGTAGTGACACGTGAGGGACAGGCTCACTGTGACTATTGACATTACCAAAGGGTCACCTTTGCAGACATGAATGGAATTTCTGTAACGGAGGAAATAAAATAAAGATACAATTCGAGACTAAAAAGTAGTGTGGGAGATATGAAGAGATACAATGCAATACGCATATACATGCAGTGAGCTAGCCTCGATTCCAGGCCAATTTTTAAAGTTAAAAATACTAGTTAGCGGCCTAGCTATAGAGACAACGAGACTGGGAGAACGAGGCTAGCAGTGAACGTGACAATGTGCAATGTACACGTTCATGATGTGTTGTTTACTAAATCTGACAGGGAAGCCTGAGAGCATTTGAAGATTGATGAAGTCCTTCACCTTGGCAAAAAGTGGTGAGTGTTCATAGCCTGGAGTGTGGGAGAGAGTAAACAACGATTAATAATTAGATCTCACTTTTCATTGGCTAACTACGTAGAGCTAGCAACATTGCATCATTTTTATCCTCAAGCATAATTATAATTCCCTGGGAATTATAACACCTATAAATACATATAGTAAAGTCATAATACAAGCAAGCATATGCATGGAGGTGTGGTGGTCAGTAGAATAAATACATGTCATATCAATCAATGAAAATAATAAATATTGTGAAACTAACACAACGGTGAGTACCAAATAAGAATACATTTTATAACCACGTTAACTAAATTCATGATTGAAGTATATAGTATATAAATACCGTAGAATGATTGATACCATTCATCCGTATACTCCAGCTGCAGCTCAATGCAAGAATGAACGAAGTGATGAAAATTGTTGTCCTGGCTCTAACTGCTTTGGTTGTTGCTACAGCAGCAACCAAGCCCATCACTGGACGCTCCAGTCGCTGGGACCAGATGATCCATGACCATGGTGTCCGACACAAGAGACAAGCTGGGCGACAGTGGCGGACCACTGCTGAATCTTGTGATGATCTTGGTGATTTGACTCGGTTTGACAAGCTTCAAAGACGTAATTCTGGTTTTTTGGCTCCAGTGGGAGATCAGGGACAGTGTGGCAGCTGTTGGGCATTTGCAGCAGCTCATGCAGTGTCTGATACAAGGAACCTAGCAGTTGGTACACAATTGGACCTGCTCTCCGCTCAATACACGGCTCGGTGTGCATCAGTTAACTTTGGGTATGGTTGCTGTGGAGATGATCCTGTGAATGCTCTAGAACACTATCGACACACTGGGGTGGCTACAGACGTTTGTTTGCCATATAATTATAATCAATTAAGCTCTAAACCACCGAAAGACTATACAGGAAACTACAAAGCAGAAAATCACCTAATTTGTTTTTCGGAATGTGCAGATGGATCCGCTTTTGATCCAAGCTCAATAAAAATTCCCAACTACAAAGTCCTAGCTGCATATACTGATGAAACTATAATAGATGCTCTCGACAGTGGGCAGGTTGTGATAACTTTGATTTCGCCAAACGAGGATTTTAGACAATACGGGTGTGGTGTCTTGACAACTACAGCACCACCAGCTTCGAACTATACCAAACTACATGCTGTTACAATTGTGGACTACGAAAACGACACTGCTTTAGTCGATTTTTGGGTGCTCAAGAATAGCTGGGGAATCGGTCGTGGAGAGAGTGGGTACTACAGAGTGAGGAGAGGACAAGGAGATCTTGGACTTGGAATCTATCCCATATTCATTCCACTACTTTCCCCAGATTCGTCAGTACCATCGTCAGATCCCACTGCAGAGACACAAGAAACATGCGCATTGGTGGATGTTACCGACCCACATAATGATGTCACAACAATGAGTGCAGTCGACTTTGCACTACAAGGTCTTGTTGACGATCAGCAAGTCCAGTGCCCCAATGGAGCAGCAGCTACTGGTCTAAACTTGCTCTCTTTTGACAGTGCAGGTGTCCAAGTGGTGGCTGGTACAATGGTGGAGTTGAGCGTAGGCACGAGTGTCGGAGGATGTGGAGCGACTGTAACACAGCATCTAGTATGACAGTGTTTATCGATCTCGACGGAACGTTCACCCTCACAGACTACTTTCTAGGTACCGCTATTACACAGCCTTTGGGGAAACGAGCTTCATCTAGCGAAGTGGATGCATCAGTCAAGTCTAGCTTTGATGATTACAATATCGGAAACACGGCTAAGATCCTAACTGCCTCCATGCTGCTACTGTTTGCCATGGTGATGATCAGCCTCATGATTAACAATTAAAAGCAAGAACTATAATGTATCAGAAACTTTAAGCCAAAGCTGAAGTAGCTATATATAGCTGTAGTTAGAGAACCCCAAAAAACGATGTTTCCCCAGGATATAGACTAGTATATGCAAATGCAAATACGTGCATATATACTTTTATAGTTGTAGGCCTCTTTTAGTTTTGATGTGACATCTATAATTATAGGATATTTTGTATACATGCATGCATCTATAATTATAGCAAAGATATAATACCATAATTATATTATTAAGCAAGATCAAAAGCATCAGTACTATTCTATTCTTAACACCATATTTATGGTGTTCTCAGCTAGTACATATACAGTTACTGCATGTGGAAATCTAGGATGTACTGAATGTGGTGTATATATTGCCCTGGGTGTACAACTCAAGATATAGCCAGTGGTAACAGCCTATTACGATACCATGATGCAGTCCTGCATCTTGCGTGCATGTGCTGCAACACCCTATACACTGTACAACCCCCTCACCATGAGGTGACCTTGTCTATGATGGGCATGACTTGATCCTGGAGATCCAGTGGAAAGTTCTCAGCCAAACAAACAGTTGCTTTCAGTTTCTGTGTTCTAGTGGGTCACTTCAGGAGCTCTGCCAATACCTGCAGCGAGGGGGGTGGTACATATAATCAGGCACTCCTGCAATGCATTTGTCGAAACTACAGTACATGTACGAATAATCATATATAGCTAGTGCTAAACCCTAGCTCAGCAGTTGTATAGACCTTTAGCATAGTCTACTTTTGTACATGTGAAGGCAATGCAAGCCCATTAGCAAGGGCATTAAAACTAAGCTAACTAAATTGATGTGAACGTTATGCATAATGGTAAGGCTTGTGATGCATGGCCGGTCAGACATGCACTGGGACTAGGATCACATGCAGCAGAGCCAGCAAGCTAGGGCTCACATGCAAGCAGCACATGCATGCACAGCTAGATATAGGATAAAGATGAATAATTATTGCGCATGTGTAATGCAGTGCCTCGAATTAAAGGTGCGTGTAACCTACTGTATAGCGCGAAATTTTCGAGGCACTTATAATTATTTGTAGACTTAATTTTCGTGTAGATTTCTGAAATCCGCGAAAATTAAGCCCCTCGAAAATTTCGCGCTATACGGTATTTGAGTTCAACCACCATAATAATATTCTTTATACAATGATTTCACACATAGCATAATACAACACGATAAAACTAATATATTTCTCGCTAATTTAAAGTTTAAAAATTCAGTTATTTCTCCTCCAGAGATAACTTGAGTATTCTCTGCAATTCCTCGTCTCTCGAATCCTCTTCTTCGTGTCGTCGTTTCCTGGCTTCCTCCTCTTCCAAATGCCGACTCAGCGCTAGGGCAAACTCCAACTCTTCATCGGCAGCATTTAGACCACGCCTACTGACCACACCCCCATGTCCAGACCTACGATAGAGAATGGAAAATCCATGGAGATTGTGTGAAGATCAGTATAATTATATAATACATGCAGTAACACAAAACATACTAAATTGAGGCATTTCTGTAGTTTGAAATTATATAACTACATGCAGACTTATATGCTCAAAGCTTGCAAACACACTAAAAACACCCACCAACAAATGAACCACACCCACTCACCCCATGAGTGTCTAGTCCCCTAGTGCCTCCCTCAAGCTCAGCTGTTCCTCCGGGTCCCCTTCCCCCTGCTCCAGGAGGCTCTGTCGTATGGCCAGCTGTAACAGCTCCTCCTCTTCGTTAGCCATGGAGTAGGAGCCCGTGTTGAGTCGTCGGTAGGTGGGCGGGACTTGGAAACACTCCTCAGAGATGGTGCACACCTCCTGGGTCTGTACAGTGGAGCTGTGTGTGTGTGGGGGTGTGGTGGAGCTGTGTGTGTGTGGGTGTATGGGGTGTGTGGTGGAGCTGTGTGTGTGGGGGGGGTGGTTCAATTTTGTGAAATTTATTGAAGAAGCATCAAGGACTGTTACAAGTTAATACATTAATTTTAGAAAATTAATGGTTTAGCTTAATTACAGTCACAACAAACAAGGTATAAATAGAGTGAGTACATAGTACAATCAACTGATGCCTGTTAGATTGTACAGAATGGTAGCTACAGCGTACAACAGAGATCTACCCACACACTGGTGGATGCATGGTGGTTGCCTGGTACTCCACTTCACCTAGTTTTCTACATGTATATATGCAATAAGACGGTTGTGGTTAAGTAAACATGTATTGCATTTTGTGTTTTAAGATTGAAATAGCCACCACTTCGAAATTCTGGGTAGATCCCTATAATACAGTGCATGTATACTCACCTTCCCATGTCTACAGCTGAGTCAGCTGGTGTTGTGTCCTCAGGGTCTACACTACTACCACCAGCAGCACGTTCATGTCGCTGCTTGACCAGGCCACCTTCCGTCGTTGCCAAGGATATGGGACCAGTGGGCGTGTACACAGGTACGGGATCTTCCCTCCTCTCCTCAGTACGTAGTGACACGTGAGGGACAGGCTCACTGTGACTATTGACATTACCAAAGGTCACCTTGGCAGACATCAAAGGAATCTCTATAATTAAAGTATGAAGGAAATGAGATACAAAACTAATTTAAAAGTGTTGAGATAATTATATACAAACGTGTACAGTAAATAATGTGCTGTTTACCAAATCTGACAGGGAAGCCTGAGGGCATTTGGAGGTTGATGAAGTCTTTCACCTTGGCAAAGTGGGGAGTGTTCATAGCCTGCATGGAGTGTGGGAGAGAGGTACACATTAAGAATCGGTAAATGTTATTAATTTGTGGGAATGTTATACAGGAAGGGGGTGTATCAAGACTATGATATACATACATGTAATAGTTCTAAGACTCTAGACGGTCATTATTAAATACAAGGACAACTGAAATTCATGTGCATGAAGGGGTGTGACTGTCAGTATCAAATAATAAGCTCCAAGAATCCTTATGAGAATATTTATTGCTGGGGAAACTGAAGGAATGTGCATAAAGGGGTGTGGCTACTAAATATACAACCCAGGTTATTAACCAAATTCATGATCAAAGTTGCATATATAAACAGTAGTCCATTGGTAAATTCATTCAGAATTTTGAACACTCCAGCTCAGTGCAGAATGAACAAGGTAAACATTGTTGTCCTGGCTCTAACTGCTTTGGTTGTTGCTACGGCAGCAACCAAGCTCATCACTGGACGCTCCAGTCGCTGGGACCAGATGATCCATGACCATGAGACAAGACACAAGAGACAAACTGGGCGAGAGTGGAGAACCGTTGATGAATCTTGTGATGATCTTGGTGATGTGACGCGGTTTGACCAACTAGGAAGACGTAATTCTGGCATTCTGGCTCCAGTGGCAGATCAGGGAGGCTGTGGTAGCTGTTGGGCATTTGCAGCAGCTCATGCAGTGTCTGATACAAGGAACATAGCAGCTGGTAGACAATTGGACCTGCTCTCCGCTCAATACACTACCCGATGTGCCGCCGCACCAATAAAGAGTGGGTACGGTTGCTGTGGAGGTAACACTGTGAGAGCTCTAAGACACTATCGTGACACTGGGGTTGTTACAGACGTTTGTTTGCCATATATTTCAAGCAGCTCAAAACCACTGGACGGAATTGCAAAAGATAACTTTGCCTGGAAAGCAAATAATGCCCTAACTTGTTTTTCAGAATGTGCAGATAGATCAAACTTCAATCCACAAGCAATAACAATTGACAGCTACTACGCCACGTCAACTTACACTGATGACACCATAATAAATGCTCTGAACAATGGACAGGCAGTGAAAGCTTCGATTAAGACAAACATGGACTTAAAACAATACAAGTGTGGTGTCTTGACAACAACACCCCCAGCTTTGACAGAGAAGTCTACCCATTCTGTTACAATTGTGGACTACGGGAGCACTGACACTGAAGTCGATTTTTGGGTGATTAAGAATAGCTGGGGAAGCAATCGTGGAGAGAGTGGGTACTACAGAGTGAGGAGAGGAGAAGGAGACCTCGGAATTGGACGCTATCCCATAGCCTTTCCATTACTTTCCCCAGAATCAACAACACCATCATCAGATTTTACTGCAGAAAACGAAGAAACATGCGCAGCAGAGGATGTTACCAATCCACAAAACAATGACATTACAATGAGTGCAGTCGACTTCGCACTACAAGGTCTCGTTGACAATCAGCAAGTCCAGTGCCCCAATGGAGTAGCAGCCACTGGTCTAAGCTTGGTCTCTTTTGATGATGCTGATGTTCAAGTGGTGGCTGGTATGGTGGTGGAGTTGATTGTTCAAACAAGCTTAGAAGGATGTGGAGCAACTGTAACAAGACGTCTAACTTTGACAGTGTTTATCAATCTCGACGGAATGTTTACCCTCACAGCCTACAACATTGGAGACACCATCGAAAACACGGCTAAGATCCTAACTGCCTCTATGCTGCTACTGTTTGCCATGGTGATGATCAACCTCGTGATTAACAAGTAAAGCAAGAGCAGAAATTTTAAGCAAAGCTATAGCTGTACGTATAGTTACTAAAAAAACGTTTCCCTATATAGGTAAGATATAGTTAATTTATAATAATTATTATACACATAATTTAATTATGCATAATTATTAATTGTTTTGACCCTCTCTCTATTTAGTCTCGCGGGCCATACTATGAACTGATTGAACTGATATTGATATACTACGTATGGTGACTATAGCCAGGTTTTCGGGTTGAGTTCTGGAATTTTGGAACGATGGCATTTCAAGAATTTCCACACAAAAATGTACCGCAAGCATTTAAAAGGAGCATCGTTTACAATCGTCCGCCATTGCTAAGCTATACACTGTACTGTTGGTTATACAATCAGGCACTCTAAATATAGCTGCAGTCAAGAGTGAAAAAAAAGAATAGGGAGCCCAAAAGTTGGCAAGACTATGGTTTCATTATTACAGGCAGAAAAGCCAAGACCCCTTCTCTCGATCCAGAGTTATACTGAATATGATAGCATGTGATATGGAAACAGAAGTCAGTGTGCAATAGACAACATTTTTCTTGTATGTGCAGCTCTAGAGATCTAGATCTGGATCATCCATTGTCTTGATAGTCTTACGCAATAATTATTAAAATTCCACTGCGACACAAAAACCTGGCTATAGTCACCATACCATATCAGTATTTAAAGTATGGCCCACGAGACTACTCTATATTAGCTTTGATGTGTGTTCTCTATACATTGCAATTGAATGTTTTGTAGCAAGAGTCATATACTCCATGCACCCCACTGCATAACCCCGTACCAATAAGACCATCATTATAAATATTTTTTGAGTAGCCTAAAAGAAGGTTCTATAATTTATTGTGGGTATGATAAAAACGTATATATTTAATTGGTCATGCACTTTAGCTTTTGGCACAAGATTGAAGAGTACCATAATAATAATTCCATACTGAACATCTGTTTACAGTGTTGTCCTAATACATTCCACTGACTGTGCTTGCAGGTGTATTGTGGTGTGTATGTACTCGCAGGTGTGCCCAGCAAATATAATTGTGGTACAATCACTTACTGCTATCTGTATTGTGGTGTCCCTAGCTGCCTCAGCTGCGCCCTGCCAGGCCTTGGCAACATACATACCGTATAGCGCGAAATTTTCGAGGGGCTTAATTCTCGCAGATTTCGTGGGTTAGCAATCCTACACGAAAATTAAGTCCACGAAAATTGTTCTTTAATTAGAATTATCTGCTATAACGTACAAAGATTAAAGGCGTGGCTTCCGGTAAGCAGTCATTCTACGAACATTGTGCAACGAAATGCTTTTAGAGGCCATTCCACGAAATATAAGTGCCTCGAAAATTTCACACTATACAATCCCAAGATAGCCATGCATGGTACAGACATGCATCCTGGTACTGCATGCAACAGTACACCCTATTATATACAACCCCTAGCTATGTATCATGAGGTCTATGATATGCCTATAAACACCAAGGCATGGATATATGCAACACCCTACACTGTATGTATATACAACCCCTAGCTACGTATGTACCATGGAGGCATGAGGTCTATGATGGGCATGACTTGATCCTGGAGGTCCAGTGGAAAGTCCTTAGCCAAACAAACAGTTGCTTTCAGTTTCTATGTTCTAGTGGTCACTTCAGGAGCTCTGCTAATACCTGCATGCATAAATATAATAAAATATATTTGCCAAAAGCACAGTACAAGTACAATAAAGTGGCCTGGCAGAATTATTAGCTTCAAGCTCTAGCCACCACAAGATATGTTCATGTGGGTAATTATTTCACCTTCAACACACAAACATCATCTAGTAACCACACCTACCACAATCAATTAGATAAAGCCAGAGGAGAATAGTGGTCAAAAAAGTCTTAATTAAAACAGATTGCATTCCGATCATATAATTTTGATTTCATTGTGATTGGAGGTTGATCAGAATGCAATTAAAGTCTTCCGAAGCAGATTTTAATTGACACCTACAATATTCTCCTCTGGTATAGCTGCCCTATGGCCACATAGCAACTATCAGTGACTCACAATCAGGCTCTTCCTTGTTGTTAGGCTCAGTGAAGTATTGCTTCAATGTCAGTCTCGGCCCAGTACTCTGTCGGGCCTCCTCCGTGGAGGGGGTGTGGTCAATGGGTGTGGCCTCAACTGCTGGCAAGTTAGATGCATGATTTTGTGCGGCCCCCAGAAAGTCTTACAATGGACTAACACTCTTTTGTTTCTTCTTCTCTGACTCTGGGAGATGTTCCACCCTCGTGTTGGTCTTGATATTGAGCCCAGTCGCTGTGAACACCTACAGAGGAAAGGGGAGGGGCTAGACTGTTACCCGGGGACAATGCGTATGCGAACTAGATGCAAACAGGTAAGTATAAAGTACAGTTTTTCTATGACAAGGTGATACAGTGAAACTGAAAGGTAGCAGAGCTATATAGTGTACCTTTTGTGAGTATCCACTGATCTGCTCCCAATGGTGGTTGCTAAGGCTCTTATCAATCACCTACCAAGACAAGGAGGCAGAGTAGAAGGGTGTGGCCTATAGCTAAAGTGGTGAACTGTTGTAATTGTGCATGGAGTTGAAATAAGTATACATCTTGATCTAGTAATCATGTTTCAAGTGTGTTTAATTTTATTCTGTTAGGGTTTTTTTTTAGTACAGTGTGTACACGACTAATTACAACAAACAATTGGTAATTAATACACTGCATGATTCCACACATAATTATGTATAATCAAATAACACGACAAAACTAGTATATTCCTCGCTAATTTAAAGTTTAAAAATTCAGTTATTTCTCCTCCAGAGATAATTTGAGTATTCTCTGCAATTCCTCGTCCTGTGAATCCTCTTCTTCGTGTCGTCGTTTCCTGATTTCCTCCTCTTCCAAATGCCGACTCAGCGCTAGGGCAAACTCCAACTCTTCATCGTCAGCATTTGGACCCCGCCTACTGACCACATCCCCAGAACCAGACCTACGATAGAGAGTGGAAAACACATGAAGATTTTATGTGAACATCAGTGCAGTAACAAATGCCTCAAGGCAATATTCTGATATAATTATTTATTATCACTTTGATATACATGTAATTATCATGCAGACTTATGCTCTAAGCTTGCAAACACACTAAATACATACACCTACAAAATGACCGTAACCACACCCACTCACCCCATAAGTGTCTGGTCCCCTAGTGCCTCCCTCAAGCTCAGCTGTTCCTCCGGGTCCCCTCCCCCCTGCTCCAGGAGGCTCTGTCGTATGGCCAGCTGCAACAGCTCCTCCTCTTCGTTAGCCATGGAGTAGGAGCCTGTGTTGAGTCGTCGGTAGGTGGGCGGGACTTGGAAACACTCCTCAGAGATGGTGCACACCTCCTGGGTCTGTACAGTGGAGCTGTGCGTGTGTGTGTGTGTGGGGGTGTGTGTGTGGTGGTGTGTGTGGGTGGGGGTAGTGGAGCTGTGTGTGTGTGTAGGTGTGTGTGGTGGAGCTGTTTGTGTGGGGGGGGTGGTTCAATTTTGTGAAATTTGTTGAAGAAGCATCAAGGACTGTTACAAGTTAATACATTAGATTAGAAAATAAATTAATGGTTTAGCTTAATTACAGTCACAACAAACAAGGTATAAATAGAGTGAGTACATAGTGCAATCAACTGATGCCTGTTAGATTGTACAGAATGGTAGCTACAGCGTACAACAGAGATCTACCCACACACTGGTGGATGCATGGTGGTTGCCTGGTACTCCACTTAACCACCTAGTTTTCTACATGTACATGCAATTAGACGGTTGTGGTTAAGTAAACATGTATTGCATTTTGTGTTTCAAGATTGAAATAGCCACCACTTTGAAATTCTGGGTAGATCCCTGTAACATTTATACAGTGCATGTACTCACCTTCCCGTGTCTACAGCTGAGTCAGCTGGTGTTGTGTCCTCAGGGTCTACACTACTACCACCAGCAGCACGTCCATGTCGCTGCTTGACCAGGCCACCTTCCGTGGTTGCCAAGGATACGGGACCAGTGGGTGTGTACACAGGTACGGGATCTTCCCTCCTCTCCTCAGTGCGTAGTGACACGTGAGGGACAGGCTCACTGTGACTATTGACATTACCAAAGGTCACCTTGGCAGACATCAGATGGAAGAAAGGAATCTCTATAATTAAAGTATGAAGGAAATGAGATACAAAACTAATTTAAAAGTGTTGAGATAATTATATACAAACGTGTACAGTAAATAATGTGCTGTTTACCAAATCTGACAGGGAAGCCTGAGGGCATTTGGAGGTTAATGAAGTCTTTCACCTTGGCAAAGTGGGGAGTGTTCATAGCCTGCATGGAGTGTGGGAGAGAGGTACACATTAAGAATCGGTAAATGTTATTAATTCGTGGGAATGTTATACAGGAAGGGGGTGTATCAAGACTATGTTATACATACATGTAATAGTTCTAAGACTCTAGACGGTCATTATTAAATACAAGGACAACTGAAATTCATGTGCATGAAGGGGTGTGACTGTCAGTATCAAATAAGCTCCAAGAATCCTCATGAGAATATTTATTGCATAAAGGGGTGTGGCTACTAAATATACAACCCAGGTTATTAACCAAATTCATGATCAAAGTTGCATATTATTATAAACAGTAGTTCCATTGGTAGAATTCATTCAGAATTTTGAACACTCCAGCTCAACGCAAGAATGAACAAGGTGGTGAACATTGTTGTCCTGGCTCTAACTGCTTTGGTTGTTGCTACAGCAGCAACCAAGCTCATCACTGGACGCTCCAGTCGCTGGGACCAGATGATCCAAGACCATGAGACAAGACACAAGAGACAAGCTGGGCGAGAGTGGAGAACCGTTGATGAATCTTGTGATGATCTTGGTGATGTGACTCGGTTTGACCAGCTTGGAAGACGTAATTCTGGCCTTCTGGCTCCAGTGGCAAATCAGGGAGACTGTGGCAGCTGTTGGGCATTTGCAGCAGCTCATGCAGTGACTGATACAAGGAACCTAGCAGCTGGTAGACGATTGGACCTGCTTTCCGCTCAATACACGACTCGATGTGCAACACGTCACCTTGGGTATGGTTGCTGTGGAGATAACCCTGGAAGAGCTCTTCTACAATACCGTGACATTGGAGCTGTTACGGACATTTGTAGGCCATATGATCAAACAAGCTCCAGAGCTAATGTACCAAAATATATATTAGATGATGAAGTAGCATTGAAGGCCTGGAAAGAAAGAAATCCTAAAACATGCTTTGAAGCTTGTGCAGATGGATCAGCCTACAATCTAGGCTCAATAACAATTAACAGCTTTTACACTGGATGCCCACCACTGTACAATGATGATACCATAATTAATGCTCTGAACAATGGACATGTCGTGATACTAGGGTTGAGGACAAGCTACAACTTGAGGCAAAAATACAAGTGTGGTATATATTCAACATCCCCATATTTTGACGATGGACTTCATGCCGTTATAATTGTGGACTACGGAACTGCTGATACTGGAACCAATTTTTGGGTGCTCAAGAATAGCTGGGGAAGCGACTATGGAGAGAGTGGGTACTTCAGAGTTAGGAGGGGACGAGGAGACCTCCAAATTGGAAGCTACAATATATTTATTCCATTACTTTCTCCAGATCCAGCATTACCACCGTCAGAAGACTCCACTGCAGAGCTAGAAGAAACATGCGCATTGATGGCTGTTAGCAATCCATTCAATGATAACTCAACAATGAGTGCTGTCGAATTCGCACTAGAAGGTCTTGTTGACGATCGAAGAGTGCAGTGTCCCAATGGAGTAGCAGCTACTGGTCTAAGCTTGCTCTCTTTTGACAGTGCAGGTATCCAAGTGGTGGCTGGTACAATGGTGGAGTTGATCGTAGATGTGAGTCTCGAAGGATGTGGAGCGACTGTAACAAAAACTCTAGAATTGACGGTATTTATCGATCTTGATGGAATTTTCACCCTCACTGACTACAACATTGGAGACAGCAGCATCGGAAACACGGCTAAGATCCTAACTGCCTCCACACTGCTACTGTTTGCCATGGTGATGATCAACCTCATGATCAACAATTAAAGCAAACTGATGTATATAGCTAGCTGCATAGTAGAACCCCTAAAATAACCGCTTCCCTATAGGTAGGATATATAGATAACTATAATTATGTTAATTTCTGATGTGATCTTTATAGATTCCAATTGAATGTTGTGTAGCAAAAGTCATAATGATTATAACAGTACAAAGAGTCCTTAACAACAAACCACACCCCATTCTAACGAACTGCATAACCTACTGCCAATAAGTTGAGCTGGAAAGATCCAATATATATACCATCGACATTAAAATGAATTTTAAAAGAAGGCCCTAAATACTAGCTATATACTGTGGTATGATAAAAACGTTAATCCATGCAAAAAACACACCAACGCTATAATAATCATAATAATGCTCATACACCATAATGAGAAAACCATGCACCAAATATACTTTGTACAAATCCTATATGTATATACCTAATGGCTTAGCAGAGTCAGGAGGGATCTATTCACACTATACCTTGCAGATAGTGCTGAATTCCCTTTAAATTCAGTCCTCAGTATTATTACTATAGTGTTTGGGTGAAGGGTGTGCACTGAAAAAACAAATGGTTCATAATAACCCAGAAAAATGGGTTAAAACATGTGCAATTCAGATGACCCACTCGCTGGGTTACAACAACATTTAAAAACATAGGTCGGATGTACCTACAGCTTGATGGGTTATTCCAACACATTCACAAAAGGTATAAATACCCAGATATATATTGGTTGTAGCAACCAGCCACATAGGTTATTTTGAGCATATTCGTAATGGGTTGTATCAACCTCTCATAGGTAAAAATACCCAGCTATAATATAGGTTGTAGCAACCAGCCACATAACGTATTTTAAGCATATTGGTAATGGTTTGTATCAACTCCCATGGGTAAAAATACTCAGTTATACATAGGTTGTAATAATCAGACACATAGGGTATATTTGGTATTGGTTGTATAAAGAAACCTCCCATAGGTAAAAATACCCAGCTATAGGCTGTAGCAACCAGCCACACAGGTTCCTTTGAGCATATTGGTAATGGTTGTAGCAACTTCAAATAGGTAACAATACCCAGCTATATAATAAGTTGAAGTAACTAGCAACCTCCCATAATAATATTATGTGCCATAGGCTCTATAGCACAACCGTTATTTTGAGTAGTAGCTAGTCATAGCAGTCATCACCCGGCCATAATTATAACAGTACACATGAATGGGTATACTAACTATATTTGCACAAAAACAATAAACTGATAACGTACTTATACACATAGCTAATAATTATTATAGCTAGCTGGTCTATAGTGAATAGTTATAACGTACTTACATAGTGAAATGGTTGATTGTTATCGTTTAACTTGGCTTTTGATATCTGAGACCACAGACAGGTATGTAGCAGGCCGTTTAAGTGAATCAGGATATGCAAGAATATAGTCTTGTAGGAAATAAAATATTCCAGCAGCTTTTTTCGGGTACTCCAAGTTAAACACATAGTAGGCTGAAAACGTATAGAACAGAGCACTTGGGATCGATGGAGCTTCACACAAAACAATTCTCTCAACAACGACAAAGTATTGTGTTATTTCTGCGCCACAAAGAGCAATAATTCTTGGGGAGTTTCTAACGGGCTCTCTTTGAATGGCATCTGTAAGAGATGTATCCTACATGGGAAAAACAAAACAATAGGTCAGTAGGGAATACACACCACACATACACGCATGCAAGGTTAAAGTGCATACAAAATGAGAAAAAAATCTTACCATTGAAAATTCTTGATAAAGATAGATAAGGGCATCATCTAGCATTTTAGCCACTAAAACTCCTAAAAAGCTCAATGGGCCAAGATCTGCATGCCTTTCAACTGTAAAAAGAATGCGTTAAGTACCTATACTCTCGTTACTGTAATCCTTTACCAGTGTCATCAAGGGTTTCAAATATAGTTGAGAGTCCTTTTTTCCCCTTATTCTTCCTAGCATACCTCATGATTGCTGGAACAAATAACTTCCAGTTATTAATGAAGGTTTGCTTGACATCATGACACCCCGTCACTAGCCCCATTTCCTGTTCCAGCTATAATAAGGTAAGAAAAAAACTTACTAATTTTACTTGTTAATTTTAACACTTACAGCAGCTGGCCGTTTTAGTGCTGCATGGCATTCTTTCAGTACCTCTTGCACAGACACTGCTTCAGCCTCGATAAATGTTCTTCTTTTTGAGTAGGTAGACTTCATCAAGGGAAGAATGATAGTGTCTCTGGGATTAGCCTTTTCCATTTCTATTGACAACGCTTTCATATGTTCACCAAAGCTTCCAATGTCTTCTATTGGTCTAGTCACTCCAATTGGGTACCTCCGGAGAAGCTGGCCTCGTTTTAAAGGCAGTTTTTGTTTCTTCTGTTTAGGACAAGAAGAATCTTCTCTGTCTCTCTTTTTTCGAGCACATTTGATCACATTTCTTACACGCTCAACCATTTTGTCCTCCCAGGTTTGCTAAAGAAAAATAATTATATACCACCTGAAATTGAAAACCAAGTATTAACTTACATATCCACTCCCCTGGTCATCCTTCATGAAGCCGTATTGTAAAATAAGTCTTCGAGCTAAGGAAGAACACTGCGCCCGAGTTGGGGAAGAGTAACAGGTGAAGAGAATGTTGACAAGGGTGCGTACTATCTCGTTTCTCGCAGAAATATCTAGCATTTCATCCGTTATGCAATCCTGGATTTCAGGACGCCAAGAAGTTGGTATAGTCAATATTTCTCTGTCGCGTGCTCTAGGCATGGTGCTAGCTTCCGACGGGGGCGACTCAGAACTTGACCAGATAGAGGAACTTGAGCCGATCGAGATATCATCATCACCACGTTCAGGATTGAGAGGATTGAGAGAAGAAGGTGAGGGTAGAGCAGGTAAGGTGAAACAATCGTTTTGAATCCTTAGAATCTTTTTCACAATTCCAATTGGAGGCACCATCTCCTTGATGTCAGATTCTTTTATGCATTTAAACGCTTCTCCATCAACAAAGTTTTCTGTCGAAAAGAGTAAAATAATGATGGCTTACAAAATACAGGCGAACACATGCAAACAATTCTTGCAATTATGCTAGCTGTAGCAAAAAATATATTACCTTCAAACACTTCACAAAACTTGTCAGGAACACCCTTGTCTTTCAGCATCTGGGAAACTTCATCCACCTTCATCGCTTCCACGGACATTGAACTCATGTTCTCATCAAAAGGATGTCCTAGTACTTGCTTTCCTTTTAACAGTATAAATATATAGCTAGATAGATCTATATAGGGTTAGGGTTTGAGAGAAGAAGCAAAAAGTACTAACTTTAAACAGAAGTTGGACTTTAGCACATGTTTGTGAAGAGCTCACATGCACTCTGGATCACCTGAACCAGAATCACATGATATGAATTTAACCCTAACCCTAGGTTATACTAACCCTACCCTAGGTTACCCTAACCCTTAACCATAGGTTACCTAACCCAGAGGAGGTTTAATTAACCCTCCTAAATTAGCACATGATTTTTCAATGTCAAGTTTGAGGCAAAAACACTGTCCTTTGTGTTCATTCGAACCACCAACTATTGCTCTGCTACTAAGCCATCTACGATTGGTTCATTCTAATGATCCTAGGTTTCTCGTTACCTGTGGAATCAATGGCTGCACCGTAACTTCAAAAAGTTTTTCTGCCCTATACTCCCATGTTTACAGGCGTCATCCAGAGTTTTGTATCAGACGTAAGACCCCCCAACTCCTTCCACAAACAGAGCCTGAGATCAGTGGTGATGATCACAGTGGAATGACTCCTCTTCCAGGTGTGTACAGTGTAGATATGTTGTGGCTGCGAAGCTATTACACCTAACAGTATGATTGTTCGTCTGCAGAGTTTGTTTCTAGTGACATTAATCGGCTTACTGGAACAGACACAAAAATTCGATGCCGTTCTAGTGCCCTACTAATTCTCAAGCTAAAGGAAACACGAAATGTGTCTCAAGTAGCAGTCAATGATATGATTGACAGCAGCATAACCCAATATGATGAAACCGTATCAATGATACTTGCTGGCATTCGTTCTCAACTGGCAGATAAGGGATTAGACCCTAATGACTTTGATTTCGACACTCCTCTTAATGGTATAGGTCATCCCTTCACTGGACTTGAAACAAAATATAAGCAGGACAAGTATTTCAAAGAACAGCTTAACTTTATTGTAAGTGTTAATTATACATAATACCCTTGTAATAATTATGTATGTATATCTGCACTCATTATGTGCAATCAGTAATTGACTGCTAATACTATATAAGTGCATCACTCAAACTACATGCAGGAACCAGTGGAAGTGCAAGTTGGGACGCCAAAGTATGTCAGACAATTCACAGGGGAAAAGTCTCGCTTTGTCTCTAGGTATAGTTCATATCATTACGTTCCCCTTTTACCAACTCTCAAGAGCCTTCTAGAAGACCCTACCGTTATAGAGCAAATAGATGATTTTCCGTTACGAGTTCGTAATGATGGTATATTTGAAGATTTTTGTGATGGAAATTTGTTCAAGAGTCATCCTTTATTCTCAAGTGATCCATATGCCTTACAAATTATTGCATATTTTGACGAATTGGAAATTTGTAATCCCTTGGGATCGCATATCAAGAAGCATAAAGTGGGTATTTTTTTCTTTTCATTGGGAAACATTCATCCTAAATTTCGGTCGTCACTGAGAGCTATGAATTTGGTGATTGTTTGTTCAAAGCCTGTTTTAGAAGAGCATGGGCTAGATGTTATCATGGAACCATTTATTCGTGATTTGAATGTGTTAGCAACTACTGGCATTAGTGTACTTGTAAATGGGACTGAGCGTGTATTTAAGGGTGCTTTGCTTACGTTTTTGGCTGACAATCTTGCAAGTAATGAACTAGGTGGATTCAAGCTTTCTTTTTCCTTCTCGTTTCGTTTCTGTCGAACTTGTTTGCTAAAAAATGATGAGATGTCACAGTATGTTACATGTGTTGGCTTGGTAGATCGAAGTCTTGCACTTCACGAAGAGCAGTGCAAGCAATTAGTAGGGCCAACAAGGAGTCATTATTCAAAAACATATGGTATAAACCGCAGATCAGCATTACTAAATGTCACTCATTTCTCTATGTTCGGTGGTGGATTGCCGCATGACATCATGCATGACATTCTTGAAGGTATTGCACCAATGGAAATCAAGCTTTTGCTGAAACACTGTATATCTGAAAAGTTATTAACTCTTGACCAGTACAACAAAAGACTAGTTGATTTTAACTACGGTTATTCTGATTGCGATAAACCAATACCTATTACGAGTAGTCACTTTCAAACTGACAGATCACTGCGTAGCTCTTCATCTCAAATGTTATTGTTGCTATATATCTTACCTTTCCTTATTGGTGATAAGATACCTGAGGGGGATGGTTATTGGAAGTGTTTTTTACTTTTGCGAAAGATCGTGGACATCGTGCTTTGTCCGTGTGCATCAGAAAACACAGCATTCAGTCTGAGGATTCTGATTGAAGAGCACCATACAGCATTCATCACCTTGTACACAGGACGCTTCATTCCAAAAATGCACTTCCTTCTGCATTACCCTGCCCAAATCCTACAAATTGGTCCAATGGTCAGAAGCTGGACTATTCGCCATGAAGCAAAGCTATATTTTTTCAAAAAAGCGACTATTACATCTAGCTTCAAAAACATTACACTATCATTAGCCAATCATCACCAAAGATTAATGTGTTACGAAATGTCTACATCTAGACTTATTTGTTCTTCTTTCGAATGTGGTCCTGCAAAATCGCCGACTTTGTTTAAAAATGAAAGATCAGACATTCAAGATCACATAATTAGGGAAGTGCCTAATATTACTATGGATACAGTGCTGCATCGTCCTAATTGGGTTCGTCAAGATAGAGTTCAATACAAAAGCAACAATGCTTACATTATTGTAGGAACTGATGGCCTTGATCCCTGTTTTGCTTACATCGACGAATTGATAGTAGTTGGTGGTGATCTGCTTTTTTTTCTTGTCAGGTTGTGTGATATGCTGTACTTCGATGATCATTATCATGCTTATGTCATTAAAATAACATCCCAGCAATCCATCTATACCAAATTATTGGATAGAAATGTGTATCACAGTCACATACTCTCGGATGGACTTCGCTATATCACATTGAAACACTTTTTTATGTCATAATTTCATAATTATCAGAACATTTATGGTTGTTTTGACACAGTGCTGGAGGATTTACTGCATGAGTAAAGGAATTGACCACACCAGTAGTTTTAACCAATTATATATTTATTACCTACCACAAATGGTTATTTTGACACAATTATAGAGTTTTTACTGCATGAGGAGAAGTGATTTGACCATTGTGGAAGTTTTAACCCTTTACATTTTTATTACCAATCACAAATGGTTGTTTTAACACGGTGCTGGAAGTTTTTACTGTACGAGTAAGGTACTTTTGACAACTACAGTAGTTTTAATCTATTACAGTTGAAAAAACTCCAAAATGTTACTTTACTATTCGCTGGTTTTTTTAACCCTTTGGTTGAAAGGTACATTTACCCATTAAGGTTAAACTAACCCAGTTGTTTTTTCAGTGTGTGTTTTGTACATTTGTTGTATACATCAACTTACAGCAGTAGGGTGTATTGTGGTGTACCCTCAGCTGCGCCCTGGCCCCTGGCAATTATTTGTGCATTTATTGTGGCTATCTAATATACAGGTGTATATGTGTGTATATGTACTCCCTCACTGAGCTGCGCCTTATACCAGGCCCTGGCAATACACATGTATATATACAACTACCCAGGCCCCCAAATATACTATCCCAAGATAGCCGTGCATAGTACAACTATTTAATACATATACACAGTCATGTAACCTGTATGGTATAATTATACTGCATATACCGTATAGAGGGTAATTTTCGTGGGATAAAAATTCGAAAACAGTGGTTTTCGTGAGTAAAAATTTCGTTTAGTCTCGTTGCCTGCACTGCATTCCTATATGTTCCGGTAAGTCACGCCATTTGGCATTGTGATTATACGGTCTGTGTTGACAGCTATATACACACAAGCACACACGCATGCACGCACGCACACACGCATGCACACAACATGAATAGCGTTATATAGACCTATATACTGCATATACATGTATCACATTTTAGCTACCACTGTAGATATAACAACTTTACACCAAACAATGCAGTGGGACTGACTTCCAGGAGACAACTTAGGGAATTGCTCTAGACAGTTGATACTCGACTAAATAAACAAATGTAACAAGCATGACATGTAGGGTTAGCCTCATTCCCAGGCTGATTTGTCTCTAAAATAACACTAGGTTGAAACCTTATACGCCTGGTAAAGATTGCATATGGGCGTGTCAATATAGCGATAGTTCGAACGGACTTTGACGCCGCCCCGCCCGCCTTCACATAGACTCCCTGTAATTAAAACGTAACAAGTCTTTTTATAATGAAAACACAGCTAGAGAAATGACATAATAGTACGCTATCTATGTTATAGTTATGACACATGCACGAGTGCCACATGGGATATATTGGCTCAGTAGTGACTTAGGCCCGAGGGCCGCAGGCCTCGAGGGCAAAGGCACTACTGAGCCAATATATCCAATGTGCGCGCACAGTGAGCTGTGTAACAACTGATTTGTTGCATTCCTTGTGCATTCCTTTCCCTGTACACATCACTCCTTTTATAGGACAACTAGTTTTAACTACTTGTGGTGGCTGTGGAATGCACCCAGACGCATGAAAAACGTTTTTTCCCTACCACTGAATCTGTTGACAGTGTTATGTAACTTCAGCCATACTATGCCAGTATCTAGATAGTGGCACAGTTCAAGGCTTGACCTGTGCCATATGGCAGATATTGGCACAGTGTTTCCTTTGATCTGCCCACTCAAAATGCAACAAGTCCAGGTAGTTCAAGCTAAACGGCCTCCAAACTCATTGTCTGCAGCAGTGGCATGACCTTTTTTTAGAGAAAATTCAATGACTATGCTATCAATTTAAGCCCTGCCCTTCCCAAAATCCTGGCTACGCCACTGTGCAGCAACTGGTAGCGCAGTATAGGGAACCACACAAAATGTCCCTTCCTTCAACTGGAGTTGACAGCTTGGACCTGACGCTCATTGAGAGGGGAGTCTTATTTGACACAACTTGATAGCTACCACCTAGATCTAATACTAGCTATAGCTTAGCTTTATTCAAAATATAATTTGTAACACGGAGCTGTTTTTGTGATTATGGCAGCTTTTACGGAGAAATAATTAGAATTCGTTGAATCTGAACGAATTGAAACCATGCCCATATACAATCTTTACCAGGCCTAGTTGTCGATCTAGCGTTATTTTATTGACAAATTGGCCTGGGAACGAGGCTAATAATTATAGGGTGTATAAATGCCATGGATATACACATACACCCTACACTGTACATACAACCCCTAGCTATGTACCATGAGGTCTATGATGGGCATGACTTGATCCTGGAGGTCCAGTGGAAAGTCCTCAGCCAAACAAACAGTTGCTTTCAGTTTCTGTGTTCTAGTGGTCACTTCAGGAGCTCTACCAATACCTGCAGCGAGGGGTGGCACATAAATATAATATACACCTATTTGCCAAAAAATACAGGCACACATAATATTATAAAGTGGCCTGGCAGAATCAAGCTCTTCAGTTAAGTTACCACAAGATTATGTTCACATACACACTTACAATCTGGCTCTTCCTTGTTGTTAGGCTCAGTGAAGTATTGCTCCAATGTCAGTCTCGGCCCAGTCTCGGCCCAGTACTCTGTTGAGCCTCCTCCGTTGAGGGTGTGTGGTCAGTGGGTGTGGCCTCAACTGCCGGCAAGTTAGACGGATGAGTTTGTGCGGCCCCCAGAAAGTCTTGCAATGGACTAACACTCTTTTGTTTCTTCTTCTTCGACTCTGGGAGATGCTCGACCCTCGTGTTGGTCTTGATATTGAGCCCAGTCGCTGTGATTACCTACAGGGGAAAGGGGAGGAGCAAGAATATGTTAATGCATGTGCAAACT
Organism: Halichondria panicea; assembly: GCF_963675165.1. NCBI lineage: Eukaryota > Metazoa > Porifera > Demospongiae > Suberitida > Halichondriidae > Halichondria > Halichondria panicea. The sequence goes on from NC_087384.1 coordinate 530,767, forward strand.
AGATGCAAACAGGTGCGTACAGTTTCTATGGTGATACAGTGAAACTGAAAGGTAGCAGAGCTATATAGTGTACCTTTTGCTTGAGTATCCACTGACCTGCTCCCAATGGTGGTTGCTAAGTTACTAGGGCTCTCTCATGATCACCTATCAACAAGACAAGGAGAGTAGAAGGGTGTGGCCTAAAGTGGTTGTGCATATTGGTATGGGTTTTTTAGTACAGTGTCTAATAGACTGATTTTCCACACATCATTATGTATAAGCACACTGAATCATAATTTATACACAACAAATTTGAAACATCTATTCCTCGCTAATTTAAAGTTTAAAAATTCAGTTATTTCTCTTCCAGAGATAACTTCAGTATTCTCTGCAATTCCTCGTCTTGTGAATCCTCTTCTTCGTGTCGTCGTTTCCTGGCTTCCTCCTCTTCCAAATGCCGACTCAACGCTAGGGCAAACTCCAACTCTTCATCATCAGCATTTGGACCACGCCTACTGACCACACCCCCATGGCCAGACCTACGATAGAGAGTGGAAAATCCATGGAGATTATGTGAAGATCAGTATAATTATATAATACATGCAGTAACACAAAACACACTAAATTGAGGCATTTCTGTAGTTTGAAATTATATAACTACATGCAGACTTATATGCTCAAAGCTTGCAAACACACTAAAAACACCCACTCACCCCATGAGTGTCTGGTCCCCCAGTGCCTCCCTCAAGCTCAGCTGTTCCTCCGGGTCCCCTTCCCCCTGCTCCAGGAGGCTCTGTCGTATGGCCAGCTGCAGCAGCTCCTCCTCTTCGTTAGCCATAGAGTAGGAGCCCGTGTTGAGTCGTCGGTAGGTGGGCGGGACTTTGAAACACTCCTCTGAGATGGTGCACACCTCCTGGGTCTGTACAGTGGAGCTATGTGTGTGTGGGTGTGTGGTGTGTGGTGGAGCTGTGTGTGTATGTGTGGGTGTGTGTGGGTGTGTGGTGTGTGTGGTGGAGCTGTGTGTGTGGGGAGGTGGTTCAATTTGTAAATTTGTTGGAGAAGCATCATGGCTGTTACAAGTTAATACGATTAAGGGAAATTATGGTTTATAGTCATAACAAACAAGGTAAATAGAGTAGTACATATAGTGCAATCAACTGATGCCAAAAACTACTGTGCAAAAAAAGCAATTTTATGTGTTTCAAGATTGAAAAAGCCACCACTTCTGGGTAGATTCTTGTAATAGTTATACAGTGCATGTACTCACTCACCTTCCCGTGTCTACAGGAGAGTGATCAGGTGTCGTGTCCTCAGGGTCCACACTACTACCACCACCAGCACGTCCATGTCGCTGCTTGACTAGGCCACCTTCCGTAGTTGCCAAGGATACTGGACCAGTGGGCGTGTACACAGGTACGGGATCTTCCCTCCTCTCCTCAGTGCGTAGTGACACGTGAGGGACAGGCTCACTGTGACTATTGACATTACCAAAGGTCACCTTGGCAGACATCAGATGGAAGAAAGGAATCTCTATAATAAAAGTATGAAGGAAATGAGATACAAGACTAAAATAGTGTGGAGATAATTATATACAAGCGTGTACAGTAAATGACGTGCTGCTTACCGAATCTGACAGGGAAGCCTGAGGGCATTTGGAGGTTGATGAAGTCCTTCACCTTGGCAAAGTGAGGAGTGTTCATAGCCTGGAGTGTGGGAAAAGTGAGAACATAATTAATAGTTAAAAATATATATTATAATAGAATATAATTATACATAGTTCTAAGAATCTATAAAAGTAAATACCTTTATGAATTATTCATTGCATGCATGTTTACCCCTGTTTCAGGGGGGGGGGAGGGGGGGGGGGGGTGACTTTCAGTATACATAGTTCTAAGAATCTATGAAGGTCATTAATATTGTGAAATCCTATATATACACAAGAGTGCATGTATTTCAGTACTAAATAAGAATATACATAAGTTCCCAAGAATCTATGAAAATCATTAATATACTACTGTACATGAAGGATTCAACGGCAAGAAAAATCACCAGGTTTCAACAAAACTGTAAAAAAAAATTGGTAAAAACTTATTTTGAACTTGAAACACTATATAAGAATGAACAAGGAATATTCAAGCTGGAAGACGGTTGGACCTGCTCTCTTCTCAATACACAGCTCGATGCGCAACAAATAAGAATGGGTATGGCTGCTGTGGACTGTGAGGCTCTTCAACACTATTAATGGATATGTAGTGATAATTGGGGATGGACGCGAATATAGACTTAGTTAATTACGGGTGTGGTGTCTTGTCAACTACATCATCTCGGGAATCGCTTGGACCTCATGCAGTTGTAATTGTAGATTACGGAACTACCGACACTGGAGCCGATTTTTGGGTGATCAAGAATAGCTGGGGAAGCCATGGAGAGAGTAGGTACTTCAGAGTTAGGAGAGGAGAAGGAGACTTTCAAATTGAACGCAATATCATGAGCATTCCACTACTTTCCCTAGACCCAGCGTTACCACCGCCAGATTCCACCGCAGAAGCAGAAGCAGAAGCTCAACAAACATGTGCAACAGAGGAAGTTACAGAGCCACTCAACAACGTTTTTACAATGAGCGCTGTCGAATTTGCACTATACAAGGTCTTGTTGACGATCAGCGAGTCCAGTGCCCCAATGAAGAAGCAGCTACTGGTCTAAACTTGATCTCATTTGATGATGCAGGTATCCAAGTGGTGGCTGGCACTATGGTGGAGTTGATTGTAGATGTGAGTGTCGAAGGATGTGGAACGACTGTAACGAAACGTCTAAGTTTGACAGTGTTTATCAATCTCGACGGAACGTTCACCCTCACAGACTACAGCATTGGAGACATCGAAAACACAGCTAAGATCCCAACTGCCTCCATGATGCTACTGTTTGCCATGGTGATGATCAGTCTCGTGATCAACAATTAAAAGCAAGAACTATTGTTTAAGCAAAGCTGAAGTAACTATATAACTGCTATAACTGTTAGTTAAAGAACCCCCAAAACAGCGTTTCCCTATAGAAGGTACGTAGAATACAATAGTTGTGACCCTGTAGCTTTGATGTGATCTTTATACTTCCATGCATACAGTTTGACTTGTAGATACATGTATAATGATAATGATATAACTGTAGCAAATAAATTATCAATGATAATACAGTAGAATCTCGATTAAGCGAATGAATAAATCATTCTGTGCGTAGTCCACCCACTTCATTGATAAATAACAGTGCAAATGTATGTTTAAACATTCCCCTTACACAACAAACACACCCCATTCTAGCAACCTAACAACAGTGCATAGCCCACTGCCAATAAGTTGAGCTGGAAAGGTACAATACCATTGATACGATATCAACATTTTTTGAAGAGGTAAAAGAAGGCTTATATATAATAGTATGTCAAGGACATGATTACACACAACACCCTATACTGTGCAACCCTCTCAGGTCTGTATCATATGCCTATAAACACCAAGGCCATGGATATACATACACCCTACACTGATATACATGTACAGCCCTAGCTATGTACCATGAGGTCTATGATGGGCATGACTTGATCCTGGAGGTCCAGTGGAAAGTTCTCAGCCAAACAAACAGTTGCTTTCAGTTTCTGTGTTTTAGTGGTCACTTCAGGAGCTCTGCCAATACCTGCATGGGGTGGTACATGAATATAAGATTGCCAGAAGTATAGGCATAATTATACATAGTGGCCTGGCAGAATTATTTGGTTCAAGCTCTCTAGTTAAGTTACCACAAGATACGAACGTTGACTCACAATCAGGCTCTTCCTTGTTGTTAGGCTCAGTGAAGTATTGCTCCAATGTCAATTTCGGCCCAGTACTCTGTCGGGCCTCCTCCGTTGAAGGGGTGTGGTCAGTAGGTGTGGCCTCAACTGCCGGCATGTTAGACGCATGATTCTGTGCTGCCCCCAGAAAGTCTTGCAATGGACTAACACTCTTCTGCTTCTTCTTCTCTGACTCTGGGAGATGCTCCACCCTCGTGTTGGTCTTGATATTGAGCCCAGTCGCTGTGAACACCTACAGAGGAAGGGGGAGGGGCTAAACTGTTACCTGGGAACAATGTGTATGAGTATTACGTTATCCATATGCACATGCAGGCTTGTGAGAACACGTTGAGTTGGTACTGTATACGTGTACTACTTATATAGCATACCGTATAGCGGGTAATTTTCGTGGGGTAAAATATTCGTTATTTTCGTGGGCAAGCTGGCCTCCACGAAATTTTAACGTAGGCGTGGCTTACTGGAAAGTGGGAATGCAGGCAGGCAACGAAACTAAACGAAATTTTTACTCAAGAAAACCACCGTTTCTCAAATTGAACGAATTTTTTACCCCACGAAAATTACCCGCTATACAGTAATAGCAGTGTACTATAATTTAGGAGTACAGTTTATTAGTGAGTATAATTATAATCAAAAGCTTCTACGACAAGACGAGCGAGCAGTACAGCTATGATGGATAGTTCTAAAGTCCCCCTAGTTGAAAGGATCTAGTGTACCTACCTTTGCTGAGTACCCACTGATCTGCTCCACCTTCTCTGACCTGAAGCCCCAGATGCCACTCTTCTGGCTGCAACCAAAAGAGAAAGGTTAGCTATAAAATAACTGCATGTCCAATTCAATGCCTTGTGTACTAATGCTAGCTAGCTCACTTAGAAGTTTGGGGAAGCAAATAGTAAATTGGAGAAAGGAGAAAGGTTAGCTAGATCAATGTGTTAGATACCATGGTTACTGTACATATCTCACCGCTGGAATGCGATGTCGTCAGTGTCTACGTGTGTACACACAACGGGGGCGGAGAGTCGCTGGACCACCCCCAGCTCGTGGGACATGATCATCTGTGCCGGGTCCACCCTCTGTCTGTGAGGGGTGCATGGGATCTCATATCACTCTAATCTATAAGCCAGCTTACCACATGAGCTGGACAATTGCTACATTGTACAAACACCGGATTGGATCAATGATAAAAGTTACGGCTGTTTAACTGCCCTCCGTATATTAAATCAATGCATGGTTTGTGGACACTTTCAGCTGCCACAACTTGAATTCCGTGCATTAAATTTCAACGATTTTATGATTTTCTGAATGCTTAGAAAGAGACCATTCAAATGGTATCATCAATGTTCATATTTGAGAGATAAAAGTATTAGCCAATTCGGCGATACCATAATTTGTCATTTTTCGGCCTTGGACCATGGGCAATAGCCCATGGTCCAAGGCCGAAAAATGACAAATTAGGGCCCGGACCAAATTTTGGATTGAAACGCATCATTTGAAAGATCTTTTTCTAAGCTTTCAGAAAATTATAAAAATTTTCAACGGTACTAAAGTTATGGCAGTTGAAAGATGTTCAACTACAACCCCCCCTCCCTGTTTAATCATTAGACTCTTTCAGCTGCCCTAGCTTGAATTCCGTTGATCCAACGTCAAAAATGTTGTGCTTTTCTGAAAGCTTAGAAAAAGACCTTTCAAATAGCGTTATCAAACTAAACAAATTTATCAATTTGGCGATGGTCCAAGGCCGAAAAATGACAAATTATGGCCTCAACAAAATTTTGGATTTCAACACAACGTTTGAAAGGTCTATTTCACACTGTACTAAGTTCTGTACTGTATCTCCCTCCATTCTATATACCCTATTATAGCATCCATGCTCTTTATATCTGTCGTTCCATATTCCATTCTGCATTCCTCCTTTTACAACATGCCCATAATAATCTACTAACATCCACATGCACACGACCCCCCCTCACACACAACCCCCCTCCACACATGACCCCCTCACACACGACCCACTCAACACACAACCCCCTCAACACACAACCCCCTCAACACACAACCCCCTCACTCTGTGATCTTGAACTCCTTGGACCAGTAGCTCTTCTCCCCGTGATTGATGTCACAGATACGATGACCTTGGCGGGTTGCCTCGAATATCAGCGTCTGTTGCCCCCGCTGCCAGCGCATGTTTTGGAACCCCAGCAGGCTTGTGTCCACACGTACTGTGGTTCCTATGGGACAAAGGAAGTGTAACAGATTGAGGTTTTCACACACTATTGTTAAAAGGAAGTGCTTGAACAGTGAATATAACAGTTTATATAAACGCACAGAATATAATTTACCCTTCTTCCAGATCTTGCAGGTGTCACTGGGACACATCCTGGAGACCAGCGGAACTGCAGAAACACAATGCTTTCACTATTCAACTATACACAATAGTCATACTGAAAGGTAAACCACTATTATCATAATTCACTGTAATTATAATTTGATGAGTACCTCTATAAAGGAAATTCAGTTCTAGTCAAAAACAACATGTCATAATCGCTGCAAAAGAGTACACAGTTCTAAGTAAACAGAAACTGAATACAATCCCGCCCACTCCACTCTACACACACACACACTCACCCCACGAGCTGAACTCCCACTTCATCTCTATGTAATAGTCGGAGGTGCTCTGCAGTCGCTCAAGCATGGTGGGGATGTTTCGGATGTTGACCTCCTTCTGTTGTTGATCCCTACACTGGAGTACCAGCCCTATCAGCTCAGGGTTGCCTGTACACACCGCCTCGTTCAATACTGCATCCAGGAGAGACGATAATGGGAGCACACGAGAAAAATGAGCAAGGGGCTTCTTTTTAGCTTTGAGTCAACTTCATAAAAGGTTACATTTGAAGTCTGCTCAACAAAATTTTTCTATGGTAATTTTTATTTTTATTATACATGTGAAGTGTAAAGCTATTTATGTGGTAAAATCTCCATGTACATGTATAATAGGAGATGTACTGCTACAAGCTTAATCCTTTGATGTGGTTAAATCCCCATGTACTGCTGTACTGCTACATAGGCATCATACATACCTGACCAGTGATGTCTGTTAGTAGCCAGGGTATCAGCTCCGTGCTTCAGGAGCATGGCGACACAGTCCAGTCTACCGAGGGCCACGGCCAGGTGTAGGGGGGTGCGACCACGAGGGTCCAGCCCCTCTATATTATTCTGTATGTGTGTGAGGGGTGTGAGGGGTGTGGGTGGGGGGTGTGGGTGTGTGGGTGTGTGAGGGGTGTGGGTGGTGGGGGGGGTTAATGAGAAGACGTAGTACTTTAATACATCGCTCACGTACACAGCTATTAGGTTAGCTTAATGTGTTAATGTGTTAACGTCAGTACCACCAACTATGTCACATAAAGATGGTGAGTAATGTGATTGTGTGTGTAAGCAATATAGTGTTTGCACAGGCAGTGTTGAACTGGTCAGTCATTACACGAGTAGCCGTATGCACGTACTTGTATCAAAATGAATACCGTAAGCGTTCTAATTATAGAACCAGCCTCGGTTAGGACGTTCTCTTTTATAACGCCCATATACTACCATATAAAATCATGTACATAGAAAAATAATTATTTGTTACTGGTTCTATAATTAGAACGATTACGGTAAGAGATCTCACTACACGGCAACACGTACTGTACTGTACGCCTAATTCAACCAAATGTTGACGGACCACACTATTATACAGCTCGTAACCTCCTCAGCTAGCTAGCTAGGTACAGATATATTGCATTTATGTGCTGACCTGCTTCTCAGTGAGGAGTCTATCCAGAGGTTTGGGACTGTCATTCCAGACCAGCCAGTGGAGGGGCCATTGCTCACGAATCTCGTCCTCCGTGATCTGACCAATACGGCTCATCTTTACTGTGGGGGTAGGCCTCTAGAGATCGCTAGCTAGCTTGTAAATTTATTAATATTGATGACAAGGCAAAGAGAAGGTAACCTCGATTCCAATGGACTTTCTCTGCGGCTAGTAATCAAGATAAACGCGGCTTGTAATCAAGGTCACTATACTTTGTTTCCAGGCCGATTTTTCTCTAGTTAAAATCTACAGTGTTACAATTAAAAAAATTCGGTCTGGAAAAGTGACTACCACATGGTGAATAGAGCTAGAGATTGTCTTTCCTCAACTGTCAACCTAGAAGCTACTGTCAAAGATGCCTACCACTGTAGAGAGGATTGCCGAGATTGAGGCTGAGGTAAAGCTTTATTGTAGATCTGGAGCTAGCCTCCAAAGCCTGAAAGAAGCAGTATACCATTAAATTGATAAAACCCCCCCCCCCCCCCCAACTATGTAGATGGCTCGGACGCAGCGTAACAAAGCGACAATGGCTCATCTGGGTACACTCAAGGCTCGACTGGCCAAGCTGAGGCGAGAGTTGATCACACCCAAGGGAGGGGGCGGGGGAGCAGGGGAAGGGTTCGATGTCGCCAAGACTGGTGACGCCAGGATCGGATTTGTAGGTGAGGTCATGTGTTCCTAACCCATAGGAAACAATCGCACTAGATACAGTAAAAAGTATGTCATGTTTAGCCAGCGCCTTTTATTGTCTTTTTTCCGTGAAAGCGTAAAATATAAACAATCATTGCTTAGAAAAATAGTATTTTAATGATTGCTAATCTTTCCTCGTTTTCCTTAAATTGATTGCTCCTAATTGCAGGGTTTCCCTCTGTGGGTAAGTCCACTCTCCTCACCAACCTGGCTGGAGTGTACTCAGAGGTGGCGGCCTACGAGTTCACTACCCTTACCACTGTGCCTGGGGTCATCAGATACAAGGGGGCGAAGATACAGGTCAGCCATCACAGTGGCCAATAGAGTAGCCATTGGTTCTCAGGTGCATTAAGGACTGGGACCTTCAATTATTGCTGAATTTGCAAATTATAAGCCCCGCCCACACGGTCGCCATGGTTCCGCCCACGCGTTCATTACTTCAACGTACCACTCCCTTTTCATTTTGCAGTAATTCAGCTAGTTTAGAGAAGTGATTTAGTCGGCGTTTAAAACACCCTCTAGTAAAGCTTGCGAGGCAATAGATGACTTCCATAAGCCTTCCTTAGCTGATTTATCCTTGTACTTTGTCAAAAAATTGTTGACCGTGTCCCTGGGAAGCCTACTATCCAAGATGAGACTGCTACATCAAACAACTTTCTGTTATTTCTCCCTTGCAAAGACCAGGAGGGCTAAGCGCTAGAGTGAGTTGTTAGCTTAGATAGAACTAAGTATAATGAGCAGCAGCAATAGCTAGTAGACTTAGTGTTTAAACGCCGATTTTTCAATAGAAAAGTGAAATAGTGCTTCGACAAAACGGACCACCCCCACTGATCAATTAGTGGGCGGGGCTTTATTTTAATATTTTCCTAGAGAATGGAGGCCAGTGTTTCATTTCATCATAAAAGTTTTACACAAATTAATATACACAGTAAACAGCAGCAGGTTGAAGTGCCTCTTATAAATGTCTTTTTTATGTTGGTCCCAGTCCTTAATGCACCTGAGTTACAGTAGCTCTTAAAAGTAGCCAGCACCATAGATACAAGTGTATATACCTTAACTGTATCTTCAGTGGCCTGTTATGCAGTAAATACACTGTTTCCCCTCTCCAGTTGCTGGATCTCCCAGGTATCATCGAGGGTGCAAAGGACGGAAAAGGGCGTGGTCGACAAGTGATTGCCGTCGCCCGCACATGTGGTCTAATATACATAGTCCTCGACGTTCTCAAACCGCTCCATCACAAGAGACTACTCGAGAAAGAACTGGAGGGATTCGGTATTCGACTCAACAAACAACCCCCCAACATATCGTATAAAAAGAAAGAGAAAGGTGGCATCAACCTGACAATGGCGGTGCAGCAGTCCACCCTCACAGTGGAGGCTGTGCGTAGCATACTGTCAGAGTATCGTATCCCTAATGCTGACATTACCCTACGCTGTGACGCCACTCAGGATGACATCATTGATGTCGTCGAGGGTAACAGGTAAGAACACTTTTTAGAAGCAACGTATAATTATTGACTTTTATTTTATTTTATTTTTAAATGCTGAGCTTGAGTTTTGAGTGGTATGATTACATTTTGTATGCATTTCCATTATATGCAATATTACATGCCCCCCTCTCACAGGGTATATATTCCTGCCATCTATGTGCTGAACAAGATTGACCAGATCTCTATAGAGGAGTTGGACATCATCTACCGTATCCCTCACGCCGTGCCCATCTCCGCCCATCACAAGTGGAACTTTGATGACCTCCTGGAGATGATGTGGGACTACCTCCACCTCATCAGAGTGTAAGGACAATGTCTGTATTAGCTCTACTGAGGGCAGGCTAGAGCATTAAATTTTAGTAATACTGGTTCTGTAAGAATGTAATTTTAATTTTGGGTGTTGCTTATTATACGTCAGTTACAGCACATGTACATGTGTATACTAGCTCCCTGAGCTTGCTGCTGATTTTTAGTAAATAATGTTTCAAGTAATAATAATATGGGCACTCAAGTTAGCTAGTGAAATTCGAGCCTTTCGTACTTATACCTGGTATCGGTAGTAGTAGTAAGTGTTCTCATTGTCCCACTCTTTCTGTATCAGGTACACCAAGCCCAAGGGTCAGCTGCCCGACTACCAGCGTCCAGTGGTGCTTCAAACTGGCAAGAGCACTGTCGAGGATCTCTGCAACCAGCTGCACAAGACCATCATGAAGGAGTTCAAACAGTGGGTCTACTATTACCAGTACAAGTATTGTTACTATTGTCTGGTAACAGAGCCTTCAGCTTTCCAACTTTATTGCTACTTGCCTATAGCCACATGTACTATGATTATTGCTTTCGTATAGAATTGTATAAGGGCATGTATTGGAGACTACCTCTTTATTCTTACAAACAGTCTTCACTGTTACTTATTGCTGTTGTTCCTAAATTCTAAGTACTGTTCTCTCTCCCTCCCCTGTGCAGTGGACTGGCGTGGGGGTCATCAGTGAAGCACAACCCTCAGAAGGTGGGCAAGGAACATGTACTACACGACGAGGACGTGATACAGATTGTCAAAAGGTGATTTATTTCTAATAATGATTATCACCGTCTGTTCATTGTCCCTCCCCACCCACACACACTTCACACAGAGTATGATCACCAAGGGAACTATAAATGTAACTGTCTGTGACATAAACATACTATACATACTTTTGCTAGCAACTTAATGTTTACTTTATCATTTGTGACGTAATTATTTATGCAAATTTTAAGTATAATTTATTTCAATAATTATGGCAAAATTAATATTTAATAATCGAAGTGATGGATATTGCATAAAGAAAGTAAAAATAGTAATTATGGAATGATATAATTATAAGTACAGTAGAAGAGACATTAATTATAATAATAGCTGCTGCAAGTGGCTTTACTCTACTGTAAGTGTTTAGTCGTCAGTCTTGCTATGTTCCCTCAATGGTGGTGCTAGCTGGCGGAGGGGAGGGTGGTCCAGTAGTGAGGGTGATGGAGTGCTTGTTGGCAGCATGTTCCAACAGGGACAGACACACATCCACCCAGCTGTATATGTACTTGGCAGGCCTTGAACCTTGCTCTTCAATTGATCCAATATCTGCATCAAGAAAGGAAGGATGGCACAATTAACCAGTGTTGCAATCATGTCTTTAAAAATAATTTAGGCACATTTTCAAGTCCTAGAGCCGTATAGCGGTTTTCGTGGGGTAGCTTGCCCACGAAAATAACGCGCTATACGGTAGAGCAGAGCATAATGATGTACCTGAGACAATTTGTCTGATTTGATCCAGTTTCATGTGCTGTTTGTCCTCAAGGGTCAATGGGTCAAAGTTCTGGAGGTCTCTCATCAGTGACACGGTGATGTACTAGAACACAAGAA